>NW_016909009.1:56616-81930 GCF_001483705.2 Eufriesea mexicana | reverse complement strand
GAGGAGAAGAAAAGAGCGCTTCTGCGGGCAGGGGATGAAAGAGAAGGCGAAAAAAAGAGAAAAAAAAATTGGTATTCCAGCACGTATTAGCGATAGGCTTGTAAGTTAACCCCGGGTAACTGGTGGACGACACGAGCTCGGAGCGTGGCCCCTGTGGGGGTTACGCCATTGGGGGTGTTCGTTATATTCCGAGTCCTTTTGAAAGGGTCACGTGGCCAGGCTGCGTCCCCCTCGAGCCGATATCGTATTTGTACAACACGCATCCATTATTGCAATCCGGCTGTTTGTGTGTTTTGCGCACTCTTTGTGCGGCGATCCTCCGCTCTTCGTGGGCTGCACTCGCGTGCGCGCGCGCGCTCCGGAGCGAGCGCACACGCCTTCGTTTTCTTTCGCTGGCACGGCGCCCTCTCGGCTTTTCGCACACTTGTTCTGGCCTGGCTGTGCGAGCGAAACGCAGGCCCATTATTGTGCCGTGAAACAATGAGCACTCGCGATCGGCGGACCACTCGACGGAAGAGAGAAAACCGGCTCTTTCGTTTCGCCGGATCACGTGGGAAAACGTCGTCGCTTTATTCCTTTCCTTTTTTCATCTTCCTTCTTTATTTCGTCCTTTCTTTTTTCCTCCTCTTTTCCACTTTCCACGGGAGAGGGAGAATATCGATGGGGGTGCTCGAACGTGCATGGGAGAAGTCAGCCTGTCGAGATCTTTGAGGAAGCTGGCGCTTTCAGCCCTGTGCTCCTCGTACACCCTGTTCCGAAGGTGCCGTTGAGTATGCTTCCTCGTTCGACTCGCCTAAGTCAACCGATACCCAAATTCCACGGTGTTCCTCGTAATCGTCCAATATCCCTGTTTGCCCTATTCGAAGCCTGGTAAATTCGAAATCTCGAAACGGTCCGACTCGATTAAACCCCCCGGTACCGCGATCGCGACGAGGCAAGGTAAAGTACGTAATTGAACCGTCCCAGGCGCGGATGATCCTCGGCCTGGACTGGAGCACCGTTCTGTCCGAAGGGATTCGCTCGCGTTCGCCATGGGTGGCTGCGGGCATTTCGAAGTGAGCGCCCATCGTCTAAATAGCGGAACATTATCCTATCTCCCGCGGCGGAGGACGCGCGCGCTCGTGTGTACCTGCTCGGCCCCGGCGACTGGATATCATCCTCTCTGCTCGTGCACAACGACGCGGTGTCGTGTCCAGGTTCGAGCGTGGATGATGGGATGACGGACCGCGGGCGTGTCCGAGTAGCCGATACCGGGCGCGTGATCGGGAGACCTCCCGGGGCCGACCACCCTCGAGGGGCCACGAGGGTCGACTTGTTAGCCAGACACAACGGCCTCTCGAACTAACGGACCGCTCCTCCAGCGACGACAGCTCCGAGCCGACAATGTTTCTGCCAGGCCCCCGCTGCAGCGCGCTGCCAGCCGAGAACGCTTTGCATCGGCCCGGCCGCATCGCTTCTCCTCCTATTCCACGGCTTCGTGACTCTGCCGGAAGATCGCCGATTCGGTCGAATCGTATTGGAGCACCGGAGCAAGCGGACGCACACGTTTTGCTCCTCGCTTCCGCCGATCTCGCCTGCCGATCGCCGCACATCTCACTGCGTCGCGTCGCTCGCGAGCCCGTGGGGTGGGAAAGTGCTCCATGCTCGCCGATTTTTATTCCTCCGTCTTCAACCTGGCCAAACTCGCATGGAATGTTCGAGTAATCGATTTTGAAAAGTCTATCGATAATTTCGCGATCCGATTTGCGATTTTTTGGGCTTCCAGCGTGATAGATTATTTCCTCGATTCCGATTGATTGTAAAATAGACATAGTTTAGCTTCAGAAGGGTAAGTTTGTTACCGTTATCCGTTATTACCGTTAAAAATCGAAGATTAATTTCGTATTTTAATCTAGTTTAAATATCACCTGCTACCGAATTGCTGCTAGTAAATTCCGCTTGTCGTATCGAACGTTCAGAAGAATCTGAACTTTTCGTAGACCAGGTGTAACACCCGGTAAGGAAAGATCCATTTGAAATGGATCGTACGAGTACATAACTAACTGTAATAAAATGTAATCGATCGTAACGTTGCACGAGCACTGATCGATGCTCGAGTGACTTATCCTTTTAAATATCTCGATTTACCGTTCCAGAAGTCGGAACACTTGTACTTTTAGGCTCGATTGATTTTACGAGTGCGCCGTGTCGTTCGAACCAGCCATACGCCATAGTTTATGATTACTCTAATGGTACTAGATGTTGCTATTGCAACCAACAAACTGCTGTTCATTGTTCTAATAAAGAACGCCCACGCTAATGGTGGCTAATTTACAACGGAGCGAAGTAAAGTGCAACGTCTGCGTCGCGCCAATAATTATGGTGGATATAAATTGATAATAATTTTCGAAAGGCGACGCGAGTCGAAATTTTCCCCTTTCCACGAATCGAGGATTTTCATTTTTCTAGGGTTAATTAAATTCCTCCGAGTATTTACAAATATATTTATATTCCATTTATATTCCACGAAATTTACAGAATTGTTCACAAACTTAAATTCGATCTCTTCCGCGATGTTCCACAAATTTCCTGGTCAACATCCAGGATCCGTCCTCCATTTTGAAGCATCCTCGACCCACCGACTGTCAAGATCTCCCCGGTGTCGGAACTCGAGGAAGCAGCGGGTCGTCGCCGAACAAAGGTTGCCGAAATAATTCGCAACACCGGGATCTATGGATTTTTGGACGCGAGTCTAGGCTTGTAAATTTTGAAGAAGCCATCCGGTGGCAGGCGTATCGTTCGCCCTGGCCTCTATTGATCGGCTGCGCTGTTTCGAGCGGGTCGGCGTCGTTAAACAAATTTTCGGGATGGTATTCCGCCCGCGGTCCGGCTGTCTAGGCCCTCTAGGAAAAAAATGTTATTATTGGACGTTTGGAAGCGAAAGCGAAACCGTGTTCGTCGAACCCGCCTTAATGAAGGTACATTCTTCGCTCGCCCTCCCGATCAAGATATCTCCCGTATAAATTGAATGCTTTTCACCGAAGCTCAATCAAGCCGTGCGGTAGTCGAAAAAATGCCACGGTGTACGATCTCGATTAGAGGAACCGGCGGTGCGGCGGTCGCCGCGACATGCCGCGCGTTCAACTTTGTCTTTTCCAGCGATTATCTTAAAAACGAGACGACGTCGATGTCCGTGCCCGGCGAGGGTGTATCGAAGCAAATCTGTTCCGAGAACCGTGGCCGCGACGCGCTCTTTTGTGTGCATCCGTAGCCTCGACTTTTCGTCCTCGACCCTACTCGGCGAATCAAAAATGCGGAAGAAAAAATTGCAAACGAAAATTTCTCTGATAAAATTTACCACATACGATACTCCTATGGTTGGGATCGATCGGGTTGGGAAAATGAGGAAAAATTTATTTTTGATAGGAAAAATCCAAAGAGCTTGGAGAGAATATTTAGGAGGGTAGAATCTTGAAAATACACGGATAATTTGAACACCGAGAATGATTTCGATAGTCAGTTTCCGTGGTGCAAGCGCGACAACTTTTTCGAGGAATTAAAAATTCCGTGAGAAGAGAGTGGAAGGAAAGCCGAGATTCGGTTTAGTCCCCGAATACCGGACAAACGGAATATCTTAGGAAACCGCCCACGGGTATGCTAACGAAGCTTTAAGGTCGTTATACTCCTTTTAATTAATGGCCACTCTCATCTTCTTCCGCCCGTCCTTACTCTCGCTCTCCGTCGTTCGCGATGCCAATCGCCACCTTCCCTTTTTCCTCTCGTACAAGTGCATAGGCTCCAGCTACGTGCACGCCTTCGCCGCTCGATTTTGAATCGACTCTTCCGTATTTGTGAACCAGATCCATCGGAACCAGACTCCTCGCGTCGTCCAAAAATTCGGAATAAAAATGGAATTTTAAAAAATTGCACGAAATGCATAAAACGTTGTGTTCTACACGCAGGTACTACCGATGTAGCAATTAACCGTCGAGAAATTGGGGATGAATGGAAATTTTTTGATCCATTCGACTATTTTTCTTCGGAAAATTAAATATTCCTTCATTTCGTTAGAGCTTCGGCTCTTCCCGCGTTCGTTGACATTATCGTTACAGGATCGCGTGATCGTCGGGTACCGGGATACCTGAAACGTTTGGTACCCCGTTACGCAACGTGCTCGCCCGCGGAGTGCAAGGGGTGGAAGAATAAAGAGCGAGTGAGCGAGTAATATGCATATACAGGTTTATTTTCTGGATGGCGTATACACTGGCGATTAGAGAGACGAAGAATGCAAGAGGCAAGAGGCAAGGCCGACTCTCGTGCTGGTCGAAAACCTGATTCCGTGCCACCGTACGAAGCTCGGCGCTCGCCGGCGGAGGTCGCGTCTCACGACGGCCGAGGCGGTCTAAGCGTAATCAGCGCAAGCACGCAAATTAAAGTCTCTGCCGTCAGTCTCGACCTCCCTTCGCGCGTCCCACTGACCTGATTTCGTTTGCTCGCGAAAAAAGGAAGCCGACAGGGCCGCCGGCTCCGTAGGGTTCGCGATCCATCCGTCGTCCGGGAAGAGGAAACGGGAGAGTGCGAAGGAGAGAAAAGGGGATAGACGGACGTAAAAGGAAGGCCGAGAGAAAGACGAAGGGGAGGAGAGAGAGAGAGAGGAAGGCGAAGAAAGGAGGGAAGAGAAGGAAGGGTAGGAAGGAAAGAGAGGAGACTCGGAGGCTGAGAGTCTGCGAAGGAAGAAGGAAAGGGAGCAGAGTAGGAGGGGTTGGGGTAGGGAGAGAGAGTTTAAGGGAGAAAGACAAGGCGAAGCCGGGCGGAGAGATGAAAGAGAGAAAAAAGGGTCAAACTCGTTTTCGTTTTCGTCGCTAATTAGACTCGTTAACCGCCTCTTCTGGCGTAGCAGGCGTAGCCATAACCGGGCGACTTCTCTTCGGCTCTCTGAGAGGCCGCCGAGAAGCGAACGGAACGGCCACCAATGCTCGGAGGCTAGTTTGTTCTCGTCGCCCAGTCCTCCAGGGTGCGTTTGCCTTGATCGCCCCTCTTGGCTATTCGACATGCGTGCAGCACGCGAAATTGCAGCTGCAACGGGGCCTCTCCCCCTTTTTCCCGTCCCTCGTCCACCTTTTCTCGTAGTGACCGATTCCTCGGTGTACACACGCGTGTCAGGGAAAAGCTTCGAGAGCTTCGTTCGACGCGACGACGGTGCTGCTCGCTGGTGGTAGTGCTGAAGGTGGTGGTGGTGGTGGCGGTGGTGGTGGTGGTGGTGGTGGTGGTGGTAGTAGCAGTGGCAGTAGTAGTGGTCGTAGTAGTGGTAGAGATGATGGTAGTGGTGGTGGTGGTGGTGGTGGTGGTGGCGGCGGTGGTGGTGACGATGATGGTCATGGTGGATGTTCGCACAGGATGACCGGTTATCATGGAACACGATGGAACAACGATCACATCCGGTACCTGTTACACCGAAATTACGCAGGCAATATGTCGTACAGGCAAACGGCACAGGTGGTCGAGCTACGTGCGTGCGCGGACGGAACACTTAGGCCTCATTACGTCCGACCGAACCGCTTCGACATCCCGATGACACTCGGTGATTGTATCTGTACTTACGCTTTTGGATCGTCGTTACGCGACACCGTGACGTTGACAAGGAGGAGGTGCCGTTGGTTCGCTAGCGCGGGGAAAAGGTGGCACAGCTCCGAGGAGCATGGATGCCACCCTTCGAACCTGGTTCTCCAACCACCATGTTACCCCTTTCGAAGCGAGAACGCGGTAACGGTGGCGAGAGCAGTCCAACAGACAAAGAGAGACAGGGACAGAGCGTGGAAAGGTGGATACGAGGTAGAAACAAGAGTGGAGAAAGGATAATCGGGGAACGAGGATCTCCGGTGGTAATCGTAACCGATAATCGATCCCCGGGAACATGGTCGCAGTGGCTAACCAGGGAAACGTAAAAACGACGGGAAAATATCCGTTGGCGACCGTCACGTCGACGATGATACCGGTGACGGCTGTCACTGTCGGTTAATCGTCCCCTCGACTCGACCAGTTTCCTACGCGCGTCCGTTCAAGGAGAGGACCGATAACGATCGTGTCACGAGACGCACGAGCTCGTTATCCTGGACATCGGGTAACGCGATGACACGCGTAATGACAGTTTAACTGGTACTCCCGAAGAATCCCGCGAATTAACTTTTCAACCGACGCTCGACCGGCTTGGATTTATTCGGCGAGCCGATGGCCGCGCGGCTGCGCGTAATTATCGCTTCGCGCCACGTCGATCGATCGTCACGGTGCCCCGATCGCGAGACGAGGTGTCGCGATCGTCGTCGTCGTTGTCGTATCCGCGTTACGCTCTCGCGCTTTCGCGAGAATTCCTCTCGCTCGCGATTGCACCAACGTGGATATGTCGTTCGAGTAGAGCGAGGGTCGAGTCTGGTTGGTTGGCATGGTCTCGGCAACCCCGGTGCAGCAGGGAATTGCACGGTGACAAAGTTGACCGAGGTGAACGGCGGAGAGAATGCACGGGAGCAGCAGTGGTCGATGGTCGTACGGCATACCGATGAAAAGAAATCGGCGATCATCGAGGAAGATTACGAAGAAGCGGTGACCCTGAGTGGCTGAACGGAAATCGAGGTCCGCGCGCAACAACCAGTGGACGTCCCGCGGATGATGAAGCGAAGAGGGAAAAGGAAGGTCGGCAAGTAGCATCGGTTCCACGGTGAAAATAATTAATCACGTCGCCGATAAGAACGTCGATGCTGACAGACGCGGATTGCTTTCACGAGGGATCGCTTATATCGTCCCTCGAGGGAAACGGTTATGCCAGATCGGCATGCCATCGGGAATATGCGAGACTAATGGTTGGCTACCTGAGCGAAGAAAAGGAAACGTACAAGTGGAAACTTTGCGTTGGCCAGAAATCGGCGTTACCGATCTGGAAAAGTGACGGGTCACGCGTACGGCTGTGCCTTGGACCGGCGCGGCGTCGTGCGCTGCAACCTCTCTGTTCCTCTGCCCGCGGGAGGGATCTGCTCTGCCGGATCAGAGAGAGGCAGATTGAGACACTCGCGGCTACCTGATCGCCGATAGAGAACGAATGGTAAAACGAACAGCCGTGTCCGCCGCAGAGGGGCCACAAACGGACAGATAAGAATCATTTTTCAAAGGTGTTACGGGAACGCGCGCTGGAAGGGAGGAAGAGCCTGTTTGATAAATGACCGCGAACGGTGGCCGCCGATTTTCCAACCGGGAGACCGTCCTTGAGCGAATCGGTGAATATGAAAAATGAACGGACACGCCGGACAAGCCGTGAATCGTGGCCGTCGAATTTTTGCCCGGAAACCGAGCGAGGTAAGGATCGAGAGCAGCGTTTATCTCGAATACGATCTTCTCTTCGCGTAGATTACATTGTATCGTGGGTAGCCGGGAATGATGTACTGCAAATGGAATTGCGTTCCCATTGAACCGCGTCGCGTTTTTTCCCTCCGAGTTCCGCGAGATTGCCTGCATCGCGTGGATGGCCGATAAATTAGCCGTGGATCCGCGCTTCTTCTCGTTCGAAAGCCCGCTGATTTGTGCACCTCGGTAGCGAGGCAGACTTCGTCACCAAGGGCGAGCCATGGAAAATCGATGGCACGGCGTCGCGTTCGCGTTCCACGGATCGAGTCCTCCGCCTCTGCGTCCACCATTTTATCGCCCGGACCCATTCGTCGAAGACGTATTCTCGCGACGCCACCGATCTAGACCGTTCTCCGAGACGACGGTCGCGTACCGGTTTCGGTCCAGAGAGACAGCTCAGAGAGAACTGTAATTTCTGTGCCCGTGGTTGCTGCGCCGGCTGTCCTTGATGAAGCGCGCTCGAGCTAGCTCGCGCGGCCGATGCGCGATATACCGTATTTCTTACATAAAGCGGACATTGACGTTCGCCATAGGGTCTAATACTCGCGGTGGGCGGCCATATTGGATCGTGATATGGGCCCGCAATTAAGGCCGAGTAGGCCACCCGGACGAGGGAGCGCGATAAGGTGAGGTTCAGCGTCTCAGGGCTAAGCTTGACCTTCTTGGCCCCCTTCGCTCGCTGCGCTTCCCAAAGCGGTCCGCGCTGGAGGTTAGGTCACGATTAAGCACTGATTGGGTGGGCCTAATAACCGGGGACCGTGCTGTATGCAGAACTTTCACCGAGGGAACGTCGCTCTCCGATGGATTAAAAGAACGATTTCACGTGCGCGAGCGTTCGACAGACGAGCGGGCCACACGCTCCGGGATTATCCTCGTCGTAACAACCATATTACACCGGAACCAATCGACCGATTCCCTTTCATTTCCCGCATCGAGGACGCGGTGTATCGTTTCCGTTCGCGCGTTAAAAAATTATCCAAGGTCTGGAGCGAAAATTTTCCTCTTCTGCTTGGTCGTCGAAGCGACGAGAGATCTCGAGGAGCAGCCAGTACCCAGACTCCCGGGTGCCTGGACACCGAGAACGTCGAAGGCCAGGGCAGGAACACGCGACACGGGGCAAGGACAACGGTGAAGCTCACGGGTCCTTCAACTGTTGTCGCTGCCTACGATCAGATAAACGAGCGAGCCTCTGGTATGCAAATTCTAAACGAACTAATGAAGATTAAGAATGCCCCTGCTAAAGGAGTTCGCCTCATTTCGAAAACATCTTGCGGCCCTCGTTCGCCCCTCTATCCGGGGCCCGGCCACGATCACGGGGATTCCTGGCAGAAACGGCCATTGTCCGTGGTATCGTTTTAATAGCGTCAACCCGGCGGACCTCCTACGGCGAAATTTCAGCGACTATGAGGTAAAATCTATCGACCGCGGGGCCCCGTCATCGGGCCAGAGGGTCCGGCCCGGGTTACGGTAGCCGGCCGAGATTATCATCTTCCACGGTAGCGGCGCTATGAGGGATTCCCTCTTAATAGCTCCTTGAATTTTTTTCCCTCCACGTATGCTCGCTGTGTCCTGTCGCATGCTTCCTCGTATCCCTTCGTGGAAAAGGGCAACCACGGTCCGGATCGTTTTGTAATATTTCAGCGCCGATTCCACGGATCGGTCCCGGGACCCTAATTTGGTGGCGCGAATAGGGACGTTCCTGGCCACTGGTGCACGGTAATGCTCGGTGTTTTTCGGCTAACGAGAGGACTAGAAAGATTTACGGCCGGATCTCCTGCTCGGAAATATGGGAAGCTCCGACAGCTGACCGCGAAGGTGGTCGGTCTATTAATGCGCCTCGAAAAGGACGCGTCCTCTCTGCACGCGTGTCATAGATTATCGGGCCCCGTTTTAGGGGCGATTCTCTCTAATAGCCGCCAGGAATTTTATAATTCAATTTCGGCCAACGATCCTGCTTCCTCGCGACGATACTTTTGGAGAGGCTTGCGTCCGTCATACCTCTTCTCTTTGCAAGGCATAGCAAATTCGGCGTCGCGCGGAACCTGTCTATCCTACCGAATGAACCGTGGCAGAGACCAGAGACGACCCCCGCAATTCGACGGTAAAGAGCCAATCGGCCGTCGAAAGGCAACGAGTTATCCAGACCGACGACGTTCGTCGATGACCTCGCCCGGCTATATAGACTCCTGCGTCATTATCCCAACCTGTTTATACGACGCGCAGCGTCCTTACGCCGCTCGAGTATTCGCGAACTGACTTTCCCGGCGTGGACGCGTTCCTACGTTTCTCTTCCTCGCGTTTCGTCGCTGATATTTCACGCTTGGCCGACGCACGGAACGAGATTTCGCGGAAACTGGGGCGCAAAAAGCGCGTAACCGGGATCGTTGGACGAGCGAGCCGGTATCGAGCGCGATGCTAAATCACGCGTTTATTACGCGCCGCTCGGATATACCTGTTAAATCTGTCAGAGTGGTGTTCACACCCACGAGATCCTCTCTGTTCTCTTTCGCTCGGTCTCGCTCGATTATTCGCGATAATTCCGCGCGCGGCACGTGGACGCGCTCGCTCGCTCGCTCGCTCGACGGCCGGTGCTAGCGCGAGCTCGCGGGGAAAGTGAAAGGGTCCGCGTAGCGCGTGGACGGAGCGGCCGCCGAGCCAATTTCTCTCTACCGCCCACGCAACGGGCCCAATTAAAAAACGTCGATAATTCAGGCTCGAGGAGCGCGCAGCGGCGAGAGGAACGGTCTTGGACGCCGCTGACGAGACATTACTTACGTGCCCTTACGGATAAGTGGTCACGGGGCAGGGAACGCCGGCTAATCCCGGCGCAATAATTACACCCACGGTGGAATTTATTCGCGGTTATCGCGAAATAAATGCGCCATCACCGACGGGGGCCCGAGCTTCGTCCTTCTAAGCGGCGCTAAAACCCGGCGTGTCCGAGGCTCGCTGCTCTTGCCCTCAAGGGCTGCTGCGTCGTGGCCTCGCTGGCCGCGTGCGCGCGCGCGCTCTCCAGTCGGATGAACCGTGGCTGAACTTATTTCCACCGGACCCATCCCATTCCCTCCTCGCTGTGGGCCCGTTCTCCACCTTCTTTCCCGTTCGTGTCCGGCCCGGCCGTTTCGCTAGCGGGCCTGGCGGAGGCGCGCGAGGTGATAAATCACCGCGCCATAAACAACCAATATTTCTCGTCGAATGTTTACCGAGTACGCTTTAAATGCCTTGTTAAAACAAACCTACGCCCGCGCGAGGTGGACTGCAGCACGCCCTTTTTGCCCTTCTTCGGCTCCGCCGTTGCACCCCTCCGCCGTGGCCGAGCGACGGGTATATATCACGGACCCGGCGTAAACTCTGTGACCTCGCGCGAAACCTCTCGGCGCCGATGGAAAAAGTCGACAGAGTCTCCACACCGGTGAGACCCCGTCCCCGTCTCTCGTCCAGAGACGCGCGCGAGTGCTCGAACGCGCGCCCCGTGCCTTCCTTCTCTCCGTCTCGCTTCCCACGGCCGATTAGACCGCGCGCGATCTTTTTACGCGCCCTTCCGAGCCTCGCTCTTTTACCTTTTTCCCCGTTCTTGCTCGCCCCGTGCACACCGTCGAATCCGGAGGTTCCCTTCGCGAGGTCTAATGGTCGCTCCACCTTTTTCCTTTATTTTTTCGCCGCGGCCGCAGTCGCGACGGATGCTCGTCAGAGGCAGAGAAAGAGAAAGAGAGCGGTCTCCTTTCAGGGACTCGTCGCGGGGTTAGAAACTCGCGATAGTGGGCGTGGCCCGGGGCCTGGACCAGAGGAAAGAAAATCGTGAATAAACGGATCGGTGGGATATTAATAGAGAAATCCAAGAGGATCGTTGGTACGTACGAGAACCGAGAGCCGAACCGGACCGATCTGTCCGACCTTTTTGCCGCAGGTAACGAGAAGCGAGACGGAAATTACGGCCAGCATTTTTCTTCCATTTCCCATAATTCCGGCGAGAGTTTGAAACTGGTTTCTAATATAGCGTGTCTAACAACTTCGGGGCCCCGAATCGCAGAAGCGAACGGTATCCCCGGCGATAAATTACTTCCTCGAGCCGGTGCGCGCCGACTTCCAAGTTCGTTCCACGCGTAATAGAATCCTCCTGCGAACGAAATTAATTCCCCGGCTATTCACCGACCCCCGGGACCAGCCGTCGTTATTCCGCGTTATCAGGAAAAGGACGGAGTAATCGGAACGATTAAGATTGGAACGGGTACAGCGCCGGGACTTTGTTCGTGAACCGCGACCAGCGCGGGCAATTTGAATGTTAATCGACGACGGGGCCCGACCCTGTTCAGCCCCGTTTACGACCTGTTCGGGTCGCTCGCTGATCACAGCCTCTCGACGCGTCCTTCGTGGAAAGTTCGAAAGTCGTAGGAAAAGAGAGCCGATACGTGGGCGTAGCCCGTAGCTCATCGACTGATTGAGTTATAGCGCGTTAAAAAGGTCCGGGTCCCGGCTCCAAGGCCCGAGTTCGGAACGAATTTCGACCGTGCCACGAAAGAAGCCGAGACGAAGGCGAGATGAAATTAGCGATGAATAGCCGCTCGTTGATGACCTACCGCCAAACATGGGTCGGCCGCTTCTTTCCTCTGGAACAGGTTGCAACGCGGTTCCCGCGCGTGTATCGTCCACGATGCTTTGAGAATTTTCTTCTCGGTGCCTCGACCACGGGTCCAGACGATGGGAAAGCGAAGGGAGCGAGTAAAAGTTTCGCGTTATCCGGAACGGGAATTCAATCGACGACGAGTAGGAAGCGCAGGGGGATGAGGAGGAGGACGACGACGGATATCTGATTTTCGAACTGCGAGCAGGGACTAGGGTGGAAGATACAGCGTCACGTAGCCGTATAGTTTAATGACGCCCCCGTGATTTATTTCGCGTTTCTCGCGGCAATAAACGGTCGATTAAAAAATGAGGAAGATTTATCAAGCTCGTGGTGGAAGCGCTGGAGAGAGAGAGCGAGAGAGGGGCGCATGAGTGGCCTAGAGGCACACTCGTGGCCGGCGAGCTTCGAGTCCAGATACAAGTTTGCTTGAAAAACACACTGTAGACACAGCGGACATGGCCACTGGCGGGTTATCAACCGATCAGAAGTAAATCTCCCGACCACTGTCAGGGAGCGTTCGACAGGGCACGATAGCGAATTAACTGCCGGAATAAATGGTGCCTCCTAGGACGAGATTCCATTCACGAAATTTCTCGCCGGCGTGCCGCTGGTCCCCGATAAGAAAAAAATGCACCTACTTCTTGGAAAATCCTTTTGCCCGTCCTTTTTTCGACCCCCACGCCCCTCCGCAAAAAGCTGCGCTTCGCTCCTTGTGCGGGATCAATGATCTTGATAACCGGCCAGCAAAGGCGGGACTTTGCTCGCTCGCTCTGTTCTCTCCACTCCACCGGTTCTTGCTCCTTCTTACCTCGCCGGCGGAATGATTAATTTTATAGGTGTGCGTTTGACGAGTTGACGATCTCTTTCTCCGTGGGCACGGTTGAAATAGATGATCGCGTCGCTTCGATGCAACTTCTTCCGTTGGCCTGCACGGTCGCCAAGGGATGCGCGTTGAACGTCGAAGACGGCGATGACGAGTCGATAAAACGAATTGCAAGTTCGACGAACGGAGATAAAATTCGAATAAAATCCCGGCCAAGCGTTCCGACGCGTAAAGTTTCTCTTTCTCTTATTCGCGGAGCAGCGAGAACGGGTAGCGCGAGGGGGAGAGAAATCGCGCGGCGAATATCGCGAGGATCTCGCTAACGATTTCGTCGACGCGCGAGATCTAATCCCATGCTCCGCGCCGCACCGCGCCGGCTGTATCCGCGATTCGCGAAAAGTCCACGGTAGCCACGTACGAGAAAAAACCTTCAATTTGCATCGGCCGCCATTCTTCAGCTCCTTTGAATTCCGTCGCTATAGCGACCTTTGTCCGGATCGTGCCACAATGGCCACTATCTTCTCCCTCGGCTCTCCGCTTCTTCCTGGAGAAACCGTCGCAAACAAAGAATCCTCCCTGCACCCCCAGGAGAAAAAGGGCAAAAAGGCGAAAAAGGTCGATACACGAATAAGCGATGCGCCGCTTGGATAATCCGAGAAAAAAGACCGCGAAACGTGAACTCGCACTGTGCCGCACCAACCAACCCCGTCTCCTCTTCCTCCACCTCTTCCACCGCCTCCTTCTCCTCCTCGCCCTCTTCGATCGTCCCGATACCGACTTACGTCTCTCCGCGTATACAGGGTGAATCCAAGTGTAACGCGTTTTCGAAAACGCCATTTTTATTCCGCCATCCGCCATCCTTTGTCCCCTAATTTCCCACGCACGCGGGGTGAAATTTTCGACCCCGGTCCAACGGACTGCTCCGTGATCGAGGAAACTCCTTGAACGCGTGAACGGAAATACCGTTCGAGACTTTAAACTTGCCGTGGCGAATTTCGAATACCACCCCTTCGCTGATCCGCGTGGCGCGTCAAACGGCGCGTTCAACCCCCCCGGCGTTCTCCGATCTTTCTCTGGAACGGTGGAAAAATCGCGACGCGGTTGGACGGGGAAAAAGGAAAGGGGTGGTTGGCGTGGTCGGGCCAGGAGGAGTGCTCGAAAAGCAGGGAAGCCCGAAAGCCGTGTTCACGGCTCGAAAGCGCAGCAGATCGGAAGGACGGGGCGTACGAGTGACTCGTTACACGAGGGAAAAGTCGGCGCGGTCCACCCTCGTGTGCAACCGCGTGGCGATTTACGTGGCCGATAAACGGCCGCCGCTGCCGGCCGGCCCCCGTAACTTTTGCGAAATATTCGGCGACGTACCGCGATGGAGAGGGTGGTCCAAAACGCGGCGGGTGGGGTCGGGGGGACCGGGACAGAGACGACAAAGGAAACAAAGCAAACGGCGTGACTGCGGTGGCCAATGGGAGTCCCGTGCGAGGGGACATCGGGACCGAATCAGTTTATGCGCGACAGGTTCTGGAAAGAGAGAAAAAGAAGCCGAAACCGGGTGAAAGGGGGAGGGACACGGGTGCGCGGGGTGGGTGGGATGGAGGAGGAAGAAGAAGATAGAGGAAGAGAGCCAGGGGCCAACCAGACCGTATAGTTTGCCAACTCTCCAACCTTCTGGTTCGCCGCCATGGAGAGACATTATTTACAACGGAGTCTTTGGTAGACAATGCTGGGGTACCCGCGGCCATCTTTCGTTCCTTTTCTGTTCTCCATATGCAACAGCATCTGCCGTTGCTCCGGCCATCCCATCGGCTCCTCTTCACCGCCGCGGAGAAAAGGGAACAACCGACCTACCGTTCCTCTCCTCTCCTCCACCCTTCTCTCTTCCACTCTCTTCGCCATCCGCGTCTTTTTCGTTCGCTGGTCTACGAGTCGGGCTTTCGAGTCGCCTGGAAATAGCGCCAGCAGACGGAGGAAACTTGCGACTCGCTGTCATTATCATAAACTCGCGGTGCCCGACAGCCGACCGTGAAATATATCCGGTGCTCCGAGTGTCAGTTTCCCCGTGGAATCGACCCCGACGGTGCTAGTCCGACGGTTGTCTCCGACTTTCGAGAACCAACCTTCCCCTCCGCGCCACGCTTCCAATCTATGGAAATGCGTCCGATCATCCCCCGTACCGTCTCCTCCCTGCCTCGGTCCCCGTGGTCTCCTCGACGCGCGTAACAGGAGGAGTGGACTGAGTAAACGGTCGAACCGAGCGATCCTCGCTATTGTCCGGCAGACTGCGCGCAAGCTGAAACAGTCGGACAGGTTTCGCTGGCTCATTCCGATTCAACGGATGCGCTATGATTAGCCGGGACACGGGCGCAGCACGGATGATGCTTCCTGCCCCGTATTGCGGATCTTATCGGCGATCTATCCTTCAGCGAGGCGGTCGTAACGTTCCGTCAGCAGGTGTTCCGCCATCCCTTCTCGGGACGTTTTTGCCCCTGGTGAAAGCTCGACGGCGGCCGCGTTTTATGCGATTCGCTGTAATCACCTGGTCAACAACAGGCGTTCCTCCTCTCTTCTTCGTAATTCGTCTTCGTAATTCGTTCCCTCTAATTAAAACGCAATTTCTCATACGACCGCGTCCCGGAACGCGTCGCGCGACGCTGTTCAAAGAGGCCTTCCGTCCTGGCCGCCGTCGCCGCCACCGCCACCGCCCCTCGCTAGGTTTTTATCGTTTCCACGTCGGGCTCAGGTGGTGGAGGAGGAGGGCGGCGGAGGAGGGTGGTGGAACGAGGGCAGAGAGGTGGAGGTTAAGCTCTCGCAGCAGGTAGGTCCATCTCTCGACGTCGGCCAACGAAGAACAGTCCGGGGGATACTGGTTTTCTTGCGGGGCCAATATACACGGGTAACGCGTGCCTCTGTCACCCTGTCGGCAGCCATCTGCCGTGTCCCGGGCAGCTTCCGGCGAAGCGAGAGGCAAGGCGAGGCAATCGGAATCGGCAGCGGAGCTTATCGCGACCGCGGACACGCAGAAGAACGGGCAAAGAACGAAAGAGAAGAAACACGAAGAGGATACAGCGAGCGTGGAGAGGACGCGAGGTGGACGACGGGTCCCCTCGGCTATCGGCGGAAGCGTAACATCCAATGCAATGGCGGTAGATGCTGGCGGTAGCAGCTGGCTCTCTGGCTGCCCTTCTTGCAGTCAGAAAACGAGTCGCGGTCTCCTCTCTTGCGCCAGCCAGTGTAACCCATCCCTGCGTAACCGTGCACGCGGTGCACGTATACGTAGTATACCAACACGCGTCCGCGAGCTTCTCTCTACCCGCCAGAGAGACAGTCGCGTATATATCGAGTTGGCAAGAGACGATTGCCGGACCCTGGCTGCAAGAGCAGCCGCCCCAATAAAAACTCCGCTCCTCGAGGCCCTCTCGTTGTCTCCGCTGCTCCGTTCTCCTCGTCCTTCGGCTGAAAGAGCCTGCTACGACCAACAGAGAAGAGAAACCGAGGGAAGAGAGGCCTCTCCGCGCTCTTCCTTGCCTCACAGCCCGCCTCGTTTCGTTTCGTTCTCTCCCTCGCGAAGAGGAACCGGGCGCGGTCCACGTTCCGACGTTTGACAGAACAAAAGACTATCGACCGAACCCGTGAACACCGTCGTCGTCGTCGTCGTCCTCCTCTTCGTCGTCCTCGTCGTCTTCGAAGGCTTCCTCTCCCCTCGAAAATAGCCTTCTGCTAGCCACCCTTCTCGGTTCACCGTTTCCCTCTCTACGCCTCTCGCTGTCCCTCCCCCCCCTCTCTCTCTCTCTCTCTCTCTCTCTCTCTCTCTCTCTCTCTCTCTCTCTCTCTCTCTTCACCTTGTGTCCATCGTCCCCATCGCTGCCTTTTACACCTTCGGTCGTAAGTGGACACACACGCGCGCGTGTGCGCTACCGTCTTCGGCGTTGGGTCGAGAAGGTGGAGAGGAGCGATCCTGCTGCCAACGCGAGCGGATACGTGCACGCGTTCGCGGCACCATCGCGTACAAATTACTGAAAATTGGTCCACTTTTTAAGCCGATCGGCCGCTTCGACACCGACCGGATACCGACCGGATACCGACCGGCTACCGGAGGCTTCGAGTCGTCCGCGGGTCGATCTTTTCCAGCGATCCCTCGCCTGTACCGTTCCTTGACAGCCGTCCTTTCGTTCTTGTTGCGGCCGACTCCTCGGCCACCGATCCGAGAATGCGACGATTTGCGGACAGCTCGCTCTCACCGGACGGCAGACTTGTGCGCCACGTTTTTTATCTTTTGCCGAATCATTTCGATGATCGCCGGCCAATTGAAATGTAGGGGAACACGGGTTGCCGCGGGGACTAATTGGCGGACTGTGCGCTCCTAGGCCCCGCTCGCTCGTTCGGCTGGCCCCCGTTTCCTCGTACGGGGTGTCGAAAAAATCGCTCCAGCTTCTAAGAACGCGTAGGAAACTCGACGATTAGGATACGATTCGGGATTAATCATAGGGTAGTAACTCGGAGGGTATATTAGGTCTTTCGTTCCCTTGCACTTTTCTTTTTCGTGCCTCCTTCCAACTTTTCGCGAGGTCCACGCAACGCACCGTTGTCGCCAACGTCCCTTTCGTCACGAATCTTTGCGAATCCTCGAGTTCGACTATCGGAAATTACCGTGGCCAATGGCGTCCTCGGCAACGTGGAATACTCGTACCACCTTCGTTACCCGCGTCGTTCGAACGCCCTCGCGTGCCACTTAACGACGCTTAACTAATTAACGTAAAATTCGATCGGTCATGGGACCCGGGAACCATTCCCTCCTGCTTTCTCCCCGACACCTATCCACGCTCAGCCAGGTGTTCGTGTGTACCTGCGTGTGAACACGGACAACCTGTTACCTCGTCCCGTCTCGCTCGTTCGCGTCTCGGAGGCGGATATCACGGCGCTATCCGGTGATGGTGGCGCGGTGTTAAAGGTCGGCCGATTTCCACGGACAAATGAAGTTGGCTCGAGCGTGTAAACACCTGTAGGAGATCGCGCAACCGGTCGCAAATTAACCGTGCACGGGCCTCACGCTATTTTCGCGATTCATCGCCGCCATCGAGTGTCGCTCGATCACCTTGCCAACAGGTCCTGTTCCTTGCGTGCAGAAACATAAATTCGCCGCGCGAGGGCCAATTTTCGATCGACCGGGTGGGCCCGTGGTATCGCGATAAAAATGGGAAGGTGCGCGAGCGATTTCGCGAGCCGTTCGACACTCGCGCGGAACACGGTGGCTCGTTATTCCAGCCTGTAAATCCATCTCGTAATTTCCGAGCTTCCGTTCCGCGCGCGCCCGTGCAGATTGCCGATAATCTGTAACGGGCTGTGTAATTACGCGGCACGGAAAAATTATGGCGAGATAACGCGGGAGTAACGAGGAAGCCTGACCTAATTAGCGGCGATGCTTTCGTGCCTTTGTACGGCGTTTGACGAATTGTACGCGCGAGAGAACTCGTCTGCCGAACGTCCGTGCTCGTGACACTCGTGGACCACGACGAGACGCACGAAAACGTCACCGTTGGCGAGCAAAGAGATCTCCTCTCGCTCCCGATTCGACGAGGAAGCACTTTGTCGCGACTCGTGCCCGAGGAATCGGGTTAATCGGCGAAAAAGAGGCACGGATCGGAGTAAGCACTTTGTCGCGACTCGTGCCCGAGGAATCGGGTTAATCGGCGAAAAAGAGGCACGGATCGCTCCGATTCGCTCGAATCGTGGCGGCCGTTTTCGAGTGTCGTGTTCGCGGCAGATAAAGCGCGCAACGCGGACGCACGCGATTCGCGATCGTCAATAAAAGGGGAGGACCAGATTCTGGGCGCAGCTGTCGCCGCTGTAAAAGGTAGCAGCAACGACGACTGCTTTTCGACAACCCAGAAAATACGCGGAATTCATGGATGCGCGCGGGTCCCTCCGAGGCTTCTTGCCTCGACGTGTCCCCTCTCGTTAACCGTTTACGCATATGCCTCTCTGCCGATGGACCGGCTCGTAAATTAGTTGTAAATAGGCCAGCCAACAAAAGGGCCACAAATTGGATGCCTCTCGATGGCGCGATCATCGTTCGATGTCTCGACCGATCAGCCAAGCGCACAATGTTTATAACAGAATCGGCATAACAGCTTTTTATTCCACTTTCCGTATAACCGGGGACCGTTAATTTTCTTGAAAACGCGAGTCGGATCGGTTTTACCTTTGCGTTACGCGATCGATTTTACCTTTATCATCTCTCTCTCTCTCTCTCTCGCTTCTTAGCCCCGTAGTCGCTTTTTAATGCGATATACGCGTATAGGAAGAGGGAATAAACGAGTCGGAATAATCTGAACCGAATCGTCTTTTCTACATCTCGGGGTATAAAGATCCTTGGTCCATTCACGTTGCGGCCGCGTTAACACGCCCGTAAACACGCGGCATCACGACGAGCATGCGGCGGCGTGCGCGCGCGCCCGCATCCGCTCGCGGAGGTGATATTTCGAAGTCCCCGCGGATGGGTCTGGCCATTGTATCCTCCTCGCGCTCATTAAATATTAACGAGAGTCTCAATTTCTTCATTTCGTTGATGAGTCGCCGTGCGCCATCCGAGAACCCGCATATAGATTGAAAATTAACTTATATGAGCGCCGACAAAATATATGTATACGCCGTACAGCGCGCTGCACTTATACGACTCCGGGGCCTACAATTTACACGAGAGGTCCCTATGTTGGTATAACCCCTAAGTAGGAGACCTTCGTCTTCTTTTTCTTCCGCCTCTCGACCTTCCTCCGCCTCCTCCTCCTACTCCTCCGCTTCCTCTTTCCTCTCCTTTATCCTCTTCTTCTTTCTCCTCCTTCTTTTGCTTCTTCTTCTTCTTCTTCTTCTTCCTCCTCCTCCTCCTCCTCCTCGTCTTCTTCTTCTTCCCCCTCCGCTGCTTCTTCTTGTTCTTCCTCTTTGAACCACGTCGAACCCCTTTTCTCCTCGGGTTCTCCAGCCTTCCCCCACCCGGCACCCTTCCCCACGACGTGATTCGTTCACGCACGAACGTGAAATCCTTAAATACCTAATTTGATGCTAATTAGAACTCGCACTTGCTCTCTACACGGCCAGATCTCGCCGCGACCGGCTCGCGTGTGGCGGAAACTAGTAGCGGGGTCGGCCGCGACCGCGTGGTCCAAGGGACACCGGATGTCGTTACGTTATTCGGGCCTCTCGATATTTTCAACCGACACGGTTATCGCGAGCCTCGAGGGCCAAAGGCGGCGACGCTTTCGGGCCCCCGATGGCGGAAGAGGCCCGCGCAGCGCGAATAAAATTCGCGTTTCATGGCCCCGCGTTCCGATATTATTCGTACGTTCGACGAGCAAGATCGTGGGGCCCGCGGTGTTCCTTCGAGGTCTCTTTTTCGGTCAGGGATAGGGTCTTAATTTGCGATTCAATTAAGAACGAGACTGGGATCCACGGTTGGCTCCTCCATCGGGGATGATTTTCGCGACTTTGCCACTCGGCGAATAGGGGGAGACAATTCGCGGCGAAGAGTGAGCTGTGGCAGTTTCAAAGTCCAGATGTACGTAACTATTTATTATACGATAATAGTCGCACTCGAATGCTGCACATTAATCTCATCTATACAGTTTTACATAATTGGTTCACCCATGGTTTTACCTTATCGTTATTACGTTTTTTTTTTTTTCTTGTTTCGATTTTTAAGACGCTGACGTACATTAAATCATCGCTATGCTACACATGCCTAACATGCGACTGCCGCCACTTTGCCGACTATGCGGACTATTCCCGACTCGACGCGTCCCCGTCGAGCCCGCCTCTGACTCGGGTGTTGCGTCGCAAAATGTGGAAAGAAGTAAGAAAAACCGCCGGTCTGGCGGTCCGTTCGCGATAATTGACGAGATGTTGTCCGCGGGCAGGGAAGGGAAATTTCACCGGGGAATGGGATCGCGGGATTTAGAATTCCATCGGGACGATCTTTATCTCGAAACGTCTGGTCGCTCGCAGTCGATAAATATCATTTTTCTAATTACCACGTATATATATAAAAATTATAAGTTCTCGATCGTTACAAATAAATTTCTTCTTCTCGTCATAGGAATCCTTGTTTCTATTTATTTCTTTTTTTTTTTTTCTTTCTTTCTGTTTTATTATTATTATTATTTCGTTTTAACGTCACGTCGAAAGGATGACGCACGCGTGTGTCACGAGTCGAAAGTTCGCATCGATAATTCGCTTTGCATCCTTATCTTCGTCATCCTGGTGCTTCCATCTCGGTTTTTCGATGTCCATCGCTTTGCCACGCGTCCATCGTCCCAAGCCCTTAGTGCGTCGCTTGGGTCCGGCTAAAAACTCTGTCTGAGATCTGTCCACTAATTTTCACTGTCTCTAATATACATACCGTGTCGTCAGTGGTCGAATGAGTGTGTCTCGCGTCGATCGAATCCAAAGATGGACGCGACTCGTTGCCCGAAGAATTTCTGCCTGTGCCTATTCTTCCGCCAAGCTTTCGCCGTTTTCGCGACAACCGAGTAATAAATCGCGAACCATCGATATCGGATCGAGACGATAAATTTCGTCCGGAAAGTCTGCCACGGAGGCTTTGGATTCGACCGGCGCCGTACAAAATGAACTCGTATCTTAGCTACTCGTATGTACGTACGTTTTCTTTTTGGCACGAGGAGAGGAACGCCGTTTTACCACACCTGTCGCTCGTTCGTTCGCGATTCTCTAGCCCGTAAATCGCCGTTATCAAAAAGTGTCTTCGTGACACGGTTCTCGGCTAAAAAGGAGGAGTGAAGCAGCGCGCGAGGTCGGGCCAGTGTGCCACGGGAGGGGAAGATCGAGGTATCGAAACGATCTGGGCCGTATCGTCCGTCGATCCATCGCGATCCATCGCTGATCCGTCGCGATCTCTCGTTGCATTCGCGACGAACGCGAGGATCGAGCGAAAACGGTGGGGCGCCAGTGGAGGCCATTTTTTCGCCGCGGTTCAAGTCGATCGCGCGAAATGGCCCGGTTTAAAGGGCCCAAAAACCAGACCCAGTTCGAACGAACGAAATAATCCCGCGGTATAATATAATTACACGCTGGAAGGGAGCTACGCCCATTTCGTCCGGACCCTCCTCGGGCCCCCTCGATCGGAGGACCGCCATGGGACATTTTTATCGCCGGCCAACGGGGCCGTTTCTCTCGACTCGATGGTACCTCGCTCGTCCGCGCACCCGGACCCGGCTCGCGCTCTCGCTAGCGAGACAAACTATCGCCTAGTACCTTTGGTAATTCGGATGTGCATGGAACTATGATTATTATCACTGATTACTTAAACATAATCCGTCTCAGCTGACACCCTGTCGGCGCCAGCTGCTTCCGCCGCACTCGCGAACCTCGGACACGTTTTCTGGCGAGTTTCTCCGCACGTTTTCGAGGCTGTTGGATCGGGAATCGGGGACCGGCTATGTTAGATCCGGAAGACGCTCGTTTCGTCGATAGTTGATGGATCGACTGATCGTTTTTAGCGTTGCCCGCCGCGTAAATCCAGGCTCGTGATCGATGCACGGTCGTTTGTTCTTGTTACGCGTAATTGACGTTTGCAGATTGTTGATGTATAATCGGCGAAAGGCGTTTAAGAGTCGGTTTGCTCCAACGAACGCGATAATTGCGGAATTTGACAAGCTCGTAGGAAGAAACCGTTTGCGAGCCATTAGCGGTGAGAAACGTCTTCATTCGCGGAGTGTGTGTCGCTTATTAAATTAAGAATACTCGGTACCCAGAGAGCAGGTATAATCAAAATCGCAAGATGGACTAATCTCCTCGCTGGAGAAATGGCCAAAGCTGGAACCCTAATCGTCCGATTCTCGAAAACTCGGGTGGAGACCTCTCACCTCGCCAGGAAATTCGTCCGAGGCTTAGCCTCGAGTCCCTTCGCCTGGAACTCGATTCCGCGCCGTTCAGGAGAGGAATCGCGCGTGTGGAAACGCGCTCCGCGAGATTTCAGCGAAGCTACGCGCGAGACGTCGACGATCCTGAGCCAAAGGGGTAAGAAAATCGAGCGGATCCCGAGGGAACGCGCTTCTCTCCTGAAAATTGGCGCGTCGAAAGTCGATCCCGAAGAAAGACGCGGCGATCCTTCATCCAAGATGGCTGGAAAGGCTGCTGTAGCTGTCTTCCTCCATCTCAAGCCGTCGTCAGTAAAGATCGGAGAAGGAGACCTGAGAGGAAACGCCGGAATGTAGGTGATGAAGAGCGTGCAGCTCCTCCATCGAGGTCGACGGCATGCTGTTGCTGTCCCCCAGGATGCTAGCCGCCGGTCCTACGTTCGGCGAACCGGCCGTGTTCGACGGCACCGGCGTCCCTGGGCACCCCACGTTGCTGGTCGTCGTGTTGCCCTCCTGCCTCATCATGTTCCGTCGCCATTTCGCGCGGGCGTTTTGGAACCAGACCTGTGCCAACCGAGATCCTTGCTCAGGGCCCGTTTCTCGCGTCGCGTTGATATTTCGAAATTATTGCAACACCTCGGCGAGTTGGACGAACAAAAATCGCGATGGATGCGATATAATATAACGTGGCACAAGTGAGAATTGATTTGTATTAAAGCGTACACCGATCGACGAGAATCCGATCAACCATTTGCGCTGGAAAGACGTGTCACGCACGTGTCGTAATGCTTTCGTGGCAGAATCACCAACGACGTGGTACACCCGTCGTCTGGAATTTTGTCACAGAAACGCTGGACCCGTGAATTTCTTGCTAGCGCGAGTGGTTACAGAAACGATACGAATCGACGAATAGAAATTTAATTATCGAGTAATTAGTAATATATCGTCGGATGTCAATTTTCCTCCCGTCGTATTCGATCTCCTCCGAGAATTTATGTTTCGGCTAGACGTCTGGTTTAATGGAATCGCGATACGCGACGGTTTCGCTGGAGCGTTATATTTGTCGGATAATGCGACTACACGAGAAACGATCGTGCCGATAATTATCCGCGGTACTCGAGTTTCAACGCGACATCGACATCGAACTGGATTCGGGAGGAAGGATATCGGGGGGTTGAAATTTATTTCCTACCTGAAGCACCCTCTTCGAAAGCCCCGTCTTTTGCGCCAGTTGCTTGAGGTCCTTCGCGTCGGGGTTCTGATTTATAGCAAAATAATTCTTCATCGTCCGCAACTGATGGTGCTTGAAGCTCGTTCTCATCCGCTTCGTTCGCTGGCTCTGGTGCACCGGCCCGGGAGAACCGACAGACGCTTCGTACGCCGCCAAGGATTCCATGGAGGAGGACAGTTCGCTGGGATGAAGCAGCTCTGCAACGAAATTATCCTTCCTCATTCGGTATTTCGAATCCGTTCTCTCGTATTCACGACCGGCTATTTATTTCCACGATTCGTGGTCGCTCCGCGAAATCCCGTTCGGATACTTTCCTTTGTACTCGAGTAATCGAAGTATCATCGATCACGCTTCCAACGGACTCGACCTGAAATAGAGAAGCTGAAACAAGGACAATCGTCCGAACGCCAACTTTCTCGGGGAAATTTAGAGTGACCAGTTCACGCGTGAGATTGAAATAGCGCGATAGAGGAGAACTTTCGAGAGCCTGCTACAAAAGATTTCTTAATCTGATCGGCTTACGAGAGACTACGTCGGTGTCGTCTGACGTAAAAATACGGGGACAGCAGCGAGGAAAAAGGGCGTCGATGGGACGATACACGGAACGAGCTATGGTAAATGAGAAGATTCCGCTTTGATCGCTGTTGAACGCTCGTGATCCATCAATCGGCACTAGGCTATCTAGACTATCTAACCTACCTATCGAACGATTTGTTCTTCTGTTTGCCGATAGTCGTGAAACAGGGACGTCCTTTTCTCTCTTTCAAAGAATATCTTGGATATAACTAACAAGTTATCACTTGTTACCCGAAGATCAATAAGGAAGAAGGAGAGAATTTTTGGAGCACCCTCTGGCCGTCGAAGAGAATGGAGTCGGAGAAGCGAGGCGAAAAGCTGGACCACCGATTGCCCGGTGTCAGCTCGAGGATCGGACCATCTAAATCTACCGGAGGATCGATCGATCGATCTCTCGGAGCACGGGAAGCCGCAGCACAGCTGTGTGCACGCGAAACGAATTTCCGCGCACGTAAGCACGCCGCAGCAGCGTCTCGGCGGAATAAAAGCAGCGAGCATCGAAGAGGGACGACATCGGTGCAACCGTTCAGTGCCGTTGCAAGTTGCAGTTGTTGCGCGCCGCCGGAGCGAAGGAACGCATCCAATAAATAAGACGACGAGGGTAACCATTGAATTCAATCGGAGAGAAAGAACGGGTTCCAGGCGACGTTCGTGGACAGCCGCGCACACAGGGGGATGGCGGGTCGGGAGGGGAGAGCCGACCAGAAGTAAATCCCCGAGCACGTATCCGCCATTACTGTTTATTGTCCCGAACTTCCATTCCCTGCGGACGCGACGGGCTGTTCTCCGCGCTTGGCTCGCGATCCAGAAAAGAGAAGAACCGCTC
>NW_016909009.1:37374-56370 GCF_001483705.2 Eufriesea mexicana | reverse complement strand
CGCGGACGGCCACACCGCCGCAGGAATTCGTTTTGTTCCCCGAGGTGAACGACACTGATTTTTGTTTCCAGCCGTGAGGGACCGCTGGAAAATTCGATTCCATCTCCGGCAGCCCGCGTTCCGCCATTTCCCCATCTTTTGCATTCGCTTCTCGGTTCTCCGGCAGGGTAATGGTACCCTTTGGTACCTAGCGTCGAACTCGCGGAACAGTTAGGGTAGGAGGATGTTCAGCGAGGGACGAGTGGACGAAACGAAACGATGACACTCGTTCGCTGCGAATCTCGCCAAGCTTCCTGCACTCGTGGCACAGACGTGCGTGGCAAAAACGAGCGACTCGTCCGATTGGTTCGAACCACCCGAGGAACCCACTTTTCCTTCGGCCATTCATTCCGCGCCGGGCGAGAAAAAGCGAAGAAA
Organism: Eufriesea mexicana; assembly: GCF_001483705.2. Lineage (NCBI taxonomy): Eukaryota > Metazoa > Arthropoda > Insecta > Hymenoptera > Apidae > Eufriesea > Eufriesea mexicana. The sequence continues at coordinate 55,953 of NW_016909009.1, read as the reverse complement.
AGCGTGGTTCTCGTCGCCGAGTCCGTTCGATCCCCGAACGGATCGCTTTCCCTAGAACCAGCTCTATCAATAAACGCGAGCGAACGCCCCTGCAAAAGGAATACGCAAGTTTTTTCATCGAACTGGCCTGGTTCCCAAGCCGAGTCTGCCCGCGTGACGAGAGGCCGAGCGGGAAACGGGGGCGGGCGGGAGGGGGATAGAGGAGGCGGGGGTTCGAGGAGGGTTTTCGTGGTTCAAGAATGAGATTACAATTTGTCAGGAGCGGGCTAGAGGCCGAAATCACGCGGATGGCACGGCCGGTGGACGGCGAGGGCCGTCTCCGAGTCGGCAAGAAACTCACGCAGGCGGCATTATAGTGTTCCGCCGGCCATTCTGCTGGCTGAGGCCACGTATTGGCCACGGCAGCATTCTTTTCCTGCCAGATCGGCCAATCGATGCATCTCGCCACCGATACCCATCTGTCACTGTCCGCGGGGCCTAGCCTTTTCTCCGTTCGCGCGACCGGCGTGCCTCGCGCTCGAATCACCAGACGATCGGTGAAATCGCTCGTGCTGCTGCCGCTCTTTACCCCGCTTCCGGTCTTCGCAAAAATTTACCGGTCTATTTCACCCGGAGAAACGATCGTTATCGCGGAAAACCTCGTCGCGAGCCGAATTACCAACGAGCCCGTGGAATCGAGGCGAAATTTTTCCCGAGACCGATCGGACGACGTATAAATTTTCCAGTTTACGACCGGTATCTTTCCCTTGTTTCGAGAAACTGTTGGTAAATCGGCCTAAATAAACCTCGTTGGAAAGGATTCCGGGAAGAGAAAGGCACACGGAACCCGGAGGAAATATACTCGAAGAAATTACCCCCGTGTCCCTGGAAGGCTCGCGAGCCGGGTCCCCGAAGGGGGCTAATTTTTCATCGCCGCAAGAACCGTAACCGCGAGGACGAAGGTATTTTCAGCGGCGGAGAAACGGCCGGCTTATCGCGGCCGCAATTCCAGCGATTCATCGAACGCGCCTGCCGACGTCCAGACGGAATAGTTCGAGGGACCCGGCGGACCCGTCTGCAAAAAGTGTCCCAATTATATATAAAGACAATAAAACGCGAACCAGTCGGCCGGTTCCCACCCCGTCCAAGGCTGCGCGTCGCTCGCCGGACGCTTCATGGCCGATTTTATGGCTGTTGATCGTAAATTCCGGCCGGTAGCCCGAAAGTGATTCCCCGTGATCGCGCGTCGATTATAAAATAACCAGAGACGCTGGCTCAGCCTCGAAACGTCGTAAACATGGCGAAACAAACGAGACCCGGGGATATCGCGAAACGAAAACGTTGTCGCCCCGACAAACGAGGCTGTTCCGCGCGAGCATTAAACGAATTTACCACGGCGGCCGGTGCTGCATCGATTTTCCACCGATCGCGCCACACGATCTCGCTTCCGGACTCTGTTCAACGTTCGCCTCGATTAACCCTTATTAACGCGAAACGAGCTCCGAGGGGTTCCTCCACCGAGACGGACAACCGTCCACTCGTTCTTAGGCTTTATTCTTTATGGCCATCAGCTCCGAATAGCGATCGCAGGGTTCGACGGTGGACTCTGACGCGAGGGAAGAAAAAGATGATTAACGCCAGGACTACCGCACCCGTCGACTTTTTGCTTTTATCCCTTTAGCCGCGGTGGGATTGGTCGCGGAGTCGCATTCTCGTAGGGCATGGTCGGACGAGGACTATGCATGTACGATAGTCTCTCCGTTCGCCACCCCCGCAATGCACCAAAAATATCGTCGTCATCGAACGCGCTAAAAAGCAAATTTACTATGATTATACGTCGATCAATGGAGTAACAAAATTTACCGAGTTAACGCGAATCGAAGGGAACAAAGGAATCGTGGAAAAATTAAATTCGTGCCAAACTCGAGTTTGCGCGGTGAATTTAACTTGGTCGTGTGATCCAAGTAAGAGCAAATGCGGTGTGATAATTCAGCAATGATCGACCTTTTTCTTTTAGCACTTTAGCCATGGTGGGATTGCTCTCAGAGTCGCATTCTCGTAGGACATGGTCGGACAAGAATTATGCATAAACCGTAGATTCTTCGTTCACGACTCTAACGATATATCGAAAATTTTGCCAGCATCTAACGTGCTAAAAATTCGCTACGATTGCACGTCGGTCGATGGAGTAATAGAATTTATCAATGTTGTAGTGAGAAATTAATACTAAAATAAACTCTACATCCTAGCGATGTGGGGGTGATCTCTTCCCCTGCGTTTTGCCTTTTGTCTCCCGTTTTCTGGGACGTCTTCGAGCCCCTGAACAGACAGGCCACTTCTAACCATTCGTCCGTTTAATAAATATCTATACAGTTTTCCCACCGTTTCCATTGGCTACTATTTCTTTGCATTGCGATCCCTTAATAACGAAGTTAACTCGAATCGAAATAAAAGAATCGTGGAAAAATAAAATTCGCGTCGAACTCGAGTCTACGCGGTGAATTTAACCCGGTGGTGTGATCCAAAATGCAAGTAAAAGCAAGAGCAGCGCGATAGTTTAGCAACGACAAACTCGAATACTCGTTTTGCGCTTGGAGCAGTCTTGATGCACCTTTCTCGGTTTCCATCCGAGAAGGGGGCAGCGAAACGTCTTCCGGCGTATCGGGCAGGCCAATTTAAGCGGGGAGTCCAATTTGAAGCAGCCGCGACGACCAAACGCGAGGACACATTCGGAAACGATGGGCTGGTTGTTACTCCGAGCTCTCGAAAAGGAAAACCGTTCGACCGGCTGGCACATGTCCGACACGCCGGACAAAGAGGCTTCGAGGCTGGTGCGTCGCCGCGGATCAATTAGACAGGGAAATTTCGCCGAAGAATTCCGCGTGTGCGTGGACGAGGGCACGCTTAACGAGGCGAGCGCGAACAATCTCCGGTCGATTCGCGGTCCGCGATCCTCGAAAGCTCGTGCAAATGTTTGCACACCGAAGGAACCAGCCATTATACTCGTTGCTCGGCAAATAATGCAACTCCCCCGACTAACCTGCTCGATTCGGGGGATGGAGGCCAGAGAAAGAGCGAGAGAGAGAGGGTGAGAAGGCGTAGGTACTAGAGAAGGAGAAAGAGAGAGAGATTCGCGCGTGCACGTAGTAAAGAGAGAGGGAAAGAAAGGCGAAAGAAAGAGAAAGAGATGGCGTACCACGTGTTCCCATGGTTTTAAGACCTACGTTTGAAAGCACACCCCCGTTTACCATCCGGCCCAATTATCCCTCTGGCAACCCCTTCCATCCCTCTCTTACGTTCTCGCGTTGTTTCACCACTGCCAATTACACGTATTTGCGTCCTCGGGCCGAGCCCAGCCGAGACTGGATTCTTGTGAATTCTTTATTGTTTCGACTATACGACGGGAGGAACAAAGGGCCCCAGGGCCGACGTTTTTCTTCGTCCCTCGCCTATTTCTCCCTGCCCTCTGTCGCCCGTGCGATTAATCGATCCGCGGCACGGTGGCGCGGACGTCGTCCGGATCCAATCGAAGGATCGATGCTTCCGAGGAATCTCTCCGTTACTTTTTCCATCCACGCAATCGTACGCTTCTTCCAACTCGCGTTACGCCTCGCCATTCTTTTTAATCCATCTCGCGATAATCCATGTCGCTACCCTGTGCATAGGCTAGATGGGTACCGCGATCTTTTTATAATTCTTCTTGGGATCGATGCTTCCGAGGAATCTCTCCGTTACTTTTTCCCTCCACGCAATCGTACGCTTCTTCCAATTCGCGTTACGGCTCGCGACTCTTTTTAATCCATATTACTACCCTATGCATATATATAGGTACCACGATCTTTCTATAATTCTTCTTGTAGCGGGTTAAAAGATCTTCCTCAATGTTAAACTGAATCGATGGAAAGGAAGGAGAGCACATGAGAGGAGAAACAAGATACCCTTTACCTCCAGATATGACACCGATTAGGGTGTCAAAGGCCATTTTCCCGGAATATATTTAACACATTGCGTACTGCATAGAAATCTCTAAAACATATGCCAGGGATCGCATATTTTGACAAAACAGTGTATTGACAGTGTTAGGTTCATAATATATACCGCGTGAAAAACGAGAAAACTCGTGAACGGTCCTCAACCTTTTCACTCCTGAGTTACGAAGAGAGTAGCAAACGTCCTGTCCCGAATTGATTTAACAAATTTTATTCTTGTTTAAATCTAATAAAAACTTAATCGAAATATAATATCACGCGTTATAAGCTTACCCGAGGTGGTAAAGACGAATACGGAAGTCGCTAAATATTTTATTTGCAAATCCTGGCAACGGACGAAAAATCTCTATGTCCAAATACATAGTCTCGCAAATTTTTTGACAGAGAGCAAAATAACGCAGGGATTGTATTGACAAAAATTTCTCTCTTATCCTAAGAGACGACAGGACATGTCAGGACAATTGGATCGCGTTCGGAAAGAATTTTCTAAGCTCTAACAGCTTTGAAATCCATGGACGTTGTATCGCGTCCGCAGGAGTGAAAGGGTTAACAGGTAGCGCGCGAAACACGAGGAAACTCGTGAGTAATACGCAATGCGTTAAAATATCGATTATCCTTTTTCTTTTTCAGTGGTATGATTCGTTGGGACTAATTTTGTAGCAGTCTTGGGGAAATGAAAGAGTATTCTTCACATTGTTTTAAACAACAAATAATTCTAATTCTAATAATTCTCGTCAAAATGAACGATATACGAGCCATTTATTTTTAAAGTCTCTTAACTTTAATATTTAATTAGTAATATTAATCTTAACCCTTTGCGCTCGACGATTTTTTTACTAAAGAAGGGTACGAGTTGAACAATTTTCTGCTATAAAACGGATGATATTTTTTGAGCATTAAATAAGAAATTGTATAATAATTAACACGTAGGATTATTTAATTTCGATACCTCGCACACTACGTTATTTTAAATTTGATATACTGATTAACACTAGATTTACGGAACCCGTGAATTTGGGGGTTGCTCCAATTATACAATGATAACAGATTTAGTTAACTTATATTAAGACTGTTGATATAATATATAATTGTTTTTAAATTAAACTAATCGTTAAAAAGAAAGACACGTGGTTTTCTTTACCTGTCAATTTGACAGGTGCCCTTAGAAATAGGTATACAGATAACGTCCGTAAACCTAGTGTTAATATCGAGCTTCGAAATTTCATGAAATGGCGACTGGTAGGCGCCACTCGAGTGCAAAGGGTTAATTATTATATATATCACATACGTTATATCAATTTACATTTATTTTTATTTTTATCTTTATTTTTATTTTTATCGTGCATTTTGAATATTTCCATGCTGGACTAGTCGAATAGAGAAATAAAGGAATAAACAGTGACTCACCGAGGGCTCCAGCGGCCAGCCTCATGGTGACGGGTAGCTCGGAGCCGGTGACTTCGGACAGCTTCCTCTTCCTGGGCCGGCCCTTCTGCACGGTACCGGATGAGGTGATCGGGCTCTGCTCCGCGGCGCTGTAATAAGCCGGAAGCGGCGACACCCCCGGCGAGCCGATGTCCTCGATGTTGCTGGCTGCGCTCCCGTAATCCCCCGCGCAGCACAGCAACTCGTAGTGAGGTCTTGGGACCGACCAGCTCGTCATTCGTGAACCTTGCTGTCGAGTATTTCAGTGGCGACCCTGCGTTATCCTCCGAGTTCGATGAACGCGCGAACGCGATCACGCTCGCGAGAGGAGATAGACGTACGGCCAGGCCGCTTCCCGCTCAATCGGATCGATGGATCGGCGAATCGAGCGTTTTATCGTGATCCTTTCCCAGCCCTCAACTTCCTGCCAACCGAACACATCCCGCGGAAATAGGCTTCCGGTCTTTTCATTTTATTAGCTTAATCTCTCAGATATACGAATTAATTAATTACAAATGAACGAATAAATTCCTCCGAGCTAATTTTACACTTTTAAATGATCGATGTTGTGGGATTGCGAGCAGCGAGGGACTCTAGCAAAGGAATAATAAACAGCGGCATCGGTTTCCACTTAGGCGTTTAGGACGATGGGTGACTAGGCGACAAAGTATGGTCAATCGCGACGTCATGAAAAGTGGCGAAGTATGGTACAGGTGTACCGTCGCGAAAGGGTTAAGAGCGGTATCGGGTCCGGCTTAGACGTTTAGGGTGTCATCTGAAGTGCATGCTGATGACCACCTGCAAGGATTGTACGGATGAGATATTTATGACTGGGACGAGTGCAAGCATTGAACGAAAGTCTGGGAATGCGTCAAAATGTCTGAAGTACCTGGTCCACTGAGACAAGGTTGCGTGGGAAAAGAGTGATAAACGAAGAGAGCTTGTGTGTGAAAAGAGAGAGTGTTAGACTTCAAATAAGGGTGCAAGCGCGCAGAGAAGACAAAATGTGAATGGTCCAGACATAGGGAATAGAGGATCTCGTATTTGAGAGTTAGAATTGAGAGAAACTTAGTGCAATATTTGAGTTAAATTTGTTTTGTTATTAAAAAGGAGTTGTTTGTTAAACCCCCAGATCTCTGTCTGCATAGGATAAATTTATCAAAGAATCCTACAATATAGTGCTGGGTAGAAATAAAAGAGAGATTTCTGTTTTCCCTCGCGATGTTCGATTTATTGATCGATATTGTCCATTCTTAAATTCCCAACGCCTCTATCTAGCTATTTTGTACGTAATAATGAAACAGTAGCAAGGGTTACGCGCGCTTGACAGTTCCCTGCGTAGACATAAACAGTGATGTCGAGAAATCGCGGTAAATCCACCCTTCCCGCTATACCCGGCGGGCCATTATTCGCGCGATTTTCCCGTGATCGATCCTAAACGCGGATCGATACGCGTTGATAAGCCGGCCAGAGAGCGGCGATCGAATCGATCTCGCGGAGCGGCAAGCGGCACCGCGACGTCTTTCCCTTTACGAGAGCGCGCGTCGAGCTCGACTCTCTTTCTTTTTCTCTCTTTCTTTCTCTCTTTCTCTTTCTCGATCCCGTTTTCTGAGAATTGAAAAAACCGGATTCACCCGCGCCTGAGGGCTGTCATTAGGCGAGCACCGAGCGATAATAAGTGTCCTACGTCGACGCGCCTCGTGTTTCTGTCACTCTCGTCATCAAACTCGTTGATAACAAAGAGACGGCCTTTGCAGGATGGTAATTCGGGCTCGTGTTTCTCACCTACAGTAGACCAGGCCGTCCCTCTGCCCGAAATGATCGCCCTTGTTCAGAGGGGTGCCGCATGAGGCGCATGTAAAACAGGCCACGTGGTACACCAGGTCTCTGGCGCGCATCACCAGCTCCGACGCCGAGATCCCCGCCCGGCATCGGGAACACCTCGAAACTGCGAACAACCTGTGCATGCAAATAATTCGTCATTTTTCAGTTTCCCGCCTCGATCCCGACCATGCTGAATAATAATCGCTGTAACGAAATATCGGTTTTTCCGCAAAATTTCCGCTTCGATTTCATCACGAACGTTCGTCTCTCCTATTGAAATCGGTCAATCGAAGATCTAAAGTAGAAACGTGGAGGATATGTAAAAGGATGGTTATCCGAAAGTGGATTACGAATTTCGATGATTTTACGTTTCGGTTTTCGCGATATCGTTGTTACCGATACGACCAGTCCTTGTTATTAAAGCCACTTTTTAAAATCCTTCGGTTGATTATCGAAAACGAGTGTTCCATATCCCGTGATACTTCATATCGTATACATGTCTCGTGCTTTTTGTAATTCCACGGAGATTTACATTCATTTTCGGTGTTATTATTATCGTATCACGTACGCAAGCAACGGGTATAATCCGGTGTGCGCGATAAATAAACGAAATCATCGAGCTCGTCGAGCTGATCGCTGATTTTTATAATTGAACGAGTTTCGGTGGAATAATGCACGGGTAATGCAATTTACGATTGCAACTTCTTCCGCTTCGCGCGATCGCAAAAATTTCAACGCTGGATTATACTCGTCCGCGATGAAGTAGAATAATACCCGTGCCTGGTCGGCCACTAGCTCATTATATCGCAACAGCGTCTTTCCGCGAATCCTGTTCCCGCGATTTTCGAAATACGAATTATCGTACCTGCGTTTACTCTGCCGATGTCGTTAATTACCTTTAATTTTAGTCTCTGCGAGGATCCCTTTGCTACAAAATTCCTAATCCATTCGTCATTGTATCAGACAGTAATTTATTCTCGTTGAGTTTGTGTTACATGGATTTTGAGGAAAATTTACAGTGCCTATTCGGATCCTTTATTTTCTATCAATTTATGGAGTATCGACGAGAAATAAGACACGATTCGATTGCATGCCAGATTTCTCAAGCATCCCTATATTCTATCCAAAGGTACCTTTGTTAAAAAATTTCTGATCCATTTGTTATTGTATCAGATACTAATTCATTCGCGTTGGGCTCGGTTAGGGATTGGTGTTACGTGGATTTTGAGAAAAATTCACAGTGTTTATTCGGTTCTTTTATTTTCTACTAATTCGTGAAGTATCGACGAAAAATAAGACACGATTCGATTATATCACAGCTTTCTCGAGCATTCTTTAATTATATTCAAAGTTCCCTGTGCTAAAAATTTTATACTACATTTGGTATTATATTAGATACTATTTCATTAGCGTTGACTCGTTTAGGGGTTGGTGTTACGTTGATTTTTAGGCAAATTTGCAATTCTTATTCGGCTCTTTTATTTTCTACCAATTCGTGAAATATCGACGAGAAATAAATCACCATTGAATTACATCCCAGCTTTCTCAAGCATTCCTATATTCTATCCAAAGATCCCTTTGCTAAAAATTTTCTAACCCACTTGGCATTGTATCAAATATTAACTCATTCGCGTTAACACGTTTAGGGGTTGGTGTTACTTGACTTTCGAGGAAAATTCACATTGTGTATTCGCCTCTTATTTTCTACTAATTCTCGAAATATCGAGAAAAGTGATACGCGACAAAGCGACGACGTAGAACACGGAATTCTTTAATAAACAATAGCAAATCCCGCAATCTCTATCTCGACTCACCTGCGATACCCGTTAAGCCACGAAGGATCCTACGGTTGGATCGCGATGAAAATCCTGCAGGATGCCTTACCTATCCCCGGAGCCAGCCACGAATACAATGACTCAACTATATCCTACCGGTATCTGTCCACCAATCAACCCTCTTAATACGACGTAACCGTTTCGATTCACCGGTAGCAGCGCGACCGGCTCGTCGTTCCGGGTTCCTTCGAGCAGCCTCGAGTTCTCGATCACGCGTTCTTCGTAGAATCCCCTAATTACAAAATCAACGATCCCGATCGTCGCTCGAATTCATCGATCCCGCCTCTGTTCCCCGTTCGCGCGCGCACGTGACCCCCGTTGTTCGTGACTATCGGCTCGAACCAAAATCGGAGAACAATGCAGGTTCCCCCTCTGGTCGCGTTTTTCTTCCACTAATACACCATAACGTCCGCGAAGGGTAGGCGATCCCGGAGTCGGCCGCGGGGTGGCGGAGCGACGGCGGCAGGGGTGGGTGGGGTTTCCTCGCAGGCCTCTCATATCGGTCGTCGACGATCGAGGCGAAGTTACAGTTTTCGAAGCGCGAAAACCAAATAGAGACAAAGGGGTTGGCCTGGATATGGATCGTTGCATATTGCATGGGAGCAGGCTGTATTCTTCTCTAACGAACCGGCAGCCTGGAGTTCCAGCCTGCAGGAACACCGGCCTACGGCGTGTTCCACCCTCGTCTGGAATCTCTCAGGCTCGAGGATCGCCGCCACGCCGGGGATAGAGGATACGTGGCCTATGGGTGTTCCATAGTCACCGCGAGTAAATTGTATTTTAAACCTATGCGAACGTTCTTTCGCTATCCAGATAAAATCATATTTCGTTCAGATATATTACGCTATTAGCTACTACCACTCTAGTTATTCCAGTTATATGGTATCTCTTAACACTGGGTTTACTGATGCTATCGGTACACCTGTTTCTACATATTTGACACCTGTCGTGTTGACAGGTAAAAGAAACTACCTGTCTTTTTTTAACGATTAGTTTAATTTAAAAACATTTACGATATTAACAGTCTTAATATAAGTTAACTAAATCGGTTACCATCGTATAATGGAGCAACCCATCCGTCAAATTGGCGGGTTCCGTAAATCTAGTGTTAAACTAATGATATTTTTGTAAAGAATATGAAAGAGCATCAGCTGATGTGATAAAAGATATATGGTTCCATTTAAAGAAATATGAATGATATTCATATGTCCTTTACACGTCCATTTACAAAGAATCTAAGTAATTCTATCAGAATATGCCTCTCTCAAAACTATTCAACGTCATCCGAAATATTTTTCGCTATGCTTAATAATGATGACGTATATCTAGATTACAATACGTGGTGACCCATCTTGTATATATCTAGTTATATAGGTACTTCTAATCTACTTTAAGCGTTTCAATTCTAATATTCCAGTGGTGCTTGAAACTCACCAATTGAGTGCAAATGCTTAAGAGACCAAAAATTGTTATTTCCTTTATAGCAATGACAATCATAAAATTAGATTTCTAGACTCTAAAATTCGAGTAGTGATTACGAATTACCAGTCGAGTGCAAATGATTAGGAGATTAAAAATTATCATTTCTTTTATAGTAATGGAAGGGATAGAATTAGGTTTCTAGATTCTACAATTTGAGTGATGATTGAGAGTCATTGCTCGAGTGCAAATGATTAAAAAATTAAAAATTGTTATTCCTTTTATAGCAATGGAAGGGATGGAAAGCACTTTCCTAAGTTTCCAAAAAATTTTAATATTTTTCTCGAAAATTACGAATGCTTAAATAACTCTAAACCTTCATCGCGTACTGATTCGTCGATCTGCCAATATCCAAACACGCAGGAGTGTCTTTTGAAGATGATTTCGTATTCGCACGAGGACGGATCCCCCAACGAGTCGCTTTGTTCGCGCGATATCGTATTTCGTTTGGGAAAAGCCTGGTAAAGAGGAGCTTCCGGCTAAAGCCGCGTCGAAACGTTGCATTATTCGGGCTGTCTTTGGCCCGGGAAAGAAACGTTTCGGTTTTCTGGTGGAGTCGACGCGTGCTGTGGAAAATGCTCGTCTGACCCGAACTCGCTTTGTTCCCTTTAATTATTCCGTTTCGTCGCGGCCTGGCGCTGATTAGATCGCAGGACCGGAACGGGGAAGCTCCGACCCCTAATCTCTCTCTCTCTCTGCCACCGATAAAAGAGCACCAAGAACACCGAAAAATCGTCGCTGCATAAAGGAACATCAAATTCCACGATTTCCGTGACTTTCACCCCAGTCGATCGAGAAAAGAATTCCGAGCTACGAGATGTATACTCTTTGTTCTTTTCCCGAAAGCAATTTTCAGCATTTCTAGCATCGATTAATTCGCGCATACAACGAGGCATCGGATAAGATCCGCGGGGATTATTCGTTGGCCAAGAATACTTTCGCGGTGAATAATTCATAGGGAATTGAATATTTAACGCTGGTCTCCGGTCTTTGCTCGTCAATTTAACAATTTCAATTCGCTTAACGCGAAACGGAATGAACGGACAGCCGCGGGGCAGGGGGCGGTGGGTGGAGTGAAAAAAGAGGAAGGAAAGAGAAGAAACGTTTCTCACGCTTTCGAGAACTGCGGGAATTATGCAACGCGTGCTTCACCGTCGCGTCCGCTAACTGCACTCTGAATTTCAACGGGAACCGCCGTTTTCATAGGCAAAAACGCAATAACAGATTCGCTGCATCTAATTACCGTCCGCACAATGGCCGCGTTTAATGTAATTAATTTCATTCATAGAGACTTTGCATTTTAATATCTTAATCTGCGCCGCTCCGACGAGCTTCCGCGTTCGAACGCGTGCATACAGAACGCTCTTCAAGTTGCACGTTGCAGTTACACAGGGAAAATTTGTTTCACTTTGCGCATATGCCTTTATCTTGTTAATCGGCGCGCTCGGTAACGCGCGTTCAACCATCGAACGCATCTTATACGTGTATCCTTTGTTTAACGAGAAATGTATGCTTCCGTAGATGGATAGCTACTTATACCGTGAATTCGTTTCCATGTCGATGAAAATTCGCGAGGATGATATCGAGGATCCAGAGAATTGGGATGCTACTCGAACGCGAAGTACGTGAAAACGTGGAAGAGGAAGAAGAGGAAGAAAAGGATGGGATAGGATAATTAATCGCGAGACGAAGGAACGATCGATGGATCGAAATTATGGTAGATGTAGCAAACTCGAAGAGAAACGAAGTGTCATCCGGTGGCGAAAAGAATCGGACCGCAGGAAATCGTGCCCGCGCGTTTTTATCGCGGTGAACGTATCACAGCGCGGAATTTCAGGGCCCGGTTGGGCCTGCCTAGGACAAGCACGGCTTAGAGCTGGCCATTAGTAGACATTTTGTGTGGTCCGGGCGAAGTTTTGAGCGGGGCGGAGGCTCCTATGCAAATTCGCGGATACCCCAATAAATACTGAAACGGGAAGCCGTTCGCCGGCCCCGGGCAACCGACGCTGCGGGATCTTGCATTAATTTCGCGCGTCATCCCGGTAATTCGACGTAAAATGGCACGATGAACGGGTTGGATCCGCTTTGTTTCGCAGGGCAAAAATCTCGCAAATTCCCAGAAAATAACCTTTCCGATTTACTACCGCCCTCTATCACGTAGAAAAATCCCCACGGTTACAAAAACCACGAAGAAACGAAGGAACTAGTGCACCGAAGCATCTAGGTACTTCTAGTTTAATTCCGTAAATTCCCATTTTTATGCCAAGACAATTGCCCGAGTTGCTGCAACCCAGTTTCGACGCTGTGAAATCTTGGCGAAACGAACGTGGCAACGGAGAGTTTGCGAACGGAGGGTAACTAAGCGCTCCACCGCACGAGCGAAATTCCCTAGGACGGGTAGTCCGTTGGTCCCGCGGACCACGTCGCGCACTAAGACTCCCCTCGGCGTAGCACGGCCCTAATCCTCTTACGACTACTTCTACCAACCTATAATAATCCTCTTTGCAGTAGATGTTGCCGTCCCTGGCGAAGCACGTCAACTCGGCGGCGAGAGGCACACGGCAGTGGCAGCAACGCAGGCAGCCGCAGTGCCACGCGCGATCCGCAGCCCTTAGGTACCATCTTTCGGCTATCTCCCTGCCGCAACCCCCGCAGCCCAGGCCCCCGTCGGTGTTGTTGTTCTCGCCGGTGCCGATCTGCCGATTGCTGACGGCACCATCCCCTGGCGGGGGTGTGCTGCTCCCACAGCCGACTTCCTTCAGCATCTCGACGCGAACCGCCGCGACCACCGGTGCATCCTGGGACAAACATGCCGATTCCTCGCATTCGACCATCGACTTGTCCAACTTTAAACGGTGGTCTCTGGTAAATCGCTCGTTGGTGGATGGAATACGGGAAGTGGGTATTTGGAGATGTTATTGGTGGTGGTTTCTCGTGGAACACGAATGTAGGGGACAGTGTGTTTCAGCTTCCGCGCTTCTCGCTTGTCAAAGTTATTCCCGCTATTCAAATTTCCTTTTTACTTAGAAATTTAGCTTCGCGTTCTTATCCGATATGAATCGATACTTCTAACTCCTGTCTTTGATGTCATTTCCTCGTCAATCGGCTATCGCAAATGATTCCAAAGCGATCTCCCACTAATTCTCGCGCGATCTCGCGATCATCCCACCGAGTGAAGTATCAACCGTGTCACGATGGTTCTTACAGATTTTCGAAGCGAGTGACTGCGTGTAAATCAGAGTCCAAACGAACTACGATGTTAGCACCCGAGTGCCAGTTCTCTAGAAGAGTGATTCGATGATCGGTATTGGCCCAAAAATTGGAAGGATTTCGAGGATTCGATCCTTGATCCTTGAACTTTAACACTTTGACTGCCACGGTGGTCGTATATGACCGGTCACGGTTTCTCCTGTGACGTCATTGGTGACTGGAGCGCTTTAACTACTCACGATTATAGAAATTGAACGCAAATTGACAGTTAATAGACTGTCAACCGTTACCAAGGCGCCACCGGTGGTCACCCGTGACCGCCAATAAGATAAACGCTCCATTGGATAAGAACGTTGTCTTATATCACCGATTTATTATTATTTTGCCTGTCGAAGTGCAACTGGCATCGGCCTGACGGTGTTAGAAACGCGACAGTTCGGTACTTTGCTAAGCCTTGCCGCTACATCGCTTTACACTAGCTTTTTCCCTCTTTCTTTCCCATAAATTCTACATTGCCATTACCATTGTGCTTCGACTACTAAAAACACTCGCATGGCGTCCTCGGTGAAACGCGTGATTTCGGCGTGGCAGTCAAAGGGTTAACGAAGACGATTCTCCTCGCGGACTGGCTCTGAATTTTCCGCGTCTGGCTTCCGTCGCCGAGATGGTAGACGGCAGCGGAGGTGGCCGATTTGGTCGGTGAAAATTCATGGGAAACACTTGGAACTTTTCCCCGTCGTCATCGCGATGACGAGGCTTGGAAGCCGAAGGACTGCGAGCCTCTTCCTCCTCCTCTGGAGGCGGCGGCGGAGGAAGAGGTGGCGGAGGAGGAGGTGGAGAGGCGGCCCCGCATTCATTCAGGACACTTCTCGGCGGCGGCGCACGCAAGAACCGATGAATGAAAACAATTCGTGACTGCTGTCCCGTTAATGAATGACTCCCGGGGCAGTGGCTCTCTCGGTTTCGAATCGGCCGCGAGCTAATTAGTAGAAGCTTGCGGATCGCCACAATAACTCAACGTCCTTTACGAGCGCGGGCCGCACGTGATTTCCGTAAGTTAAATGGAAGGTGACGTCGCCTGGAATCACCGTACACCTCGTTCTACCAAGGTGACGCCGTTTTGCTGCCGCTTGTCACCGACGTATTAGGCCGAACGTGTGCGCCTTGATTTACAACTATTCTACTCTTGTTCTTTCCTTTCTTTTCCTCTTGCCTTCGTCGTGCTCCTGCTTTTCTGCTTTTCCCCTTCGGATTTCGATTTTGTTTTATCGCCGTCCGAGCAGCTCGGACATCACGCGTTTACTGCTAAAATAGTGCGTATCTCGCGTGTACGCGATTAGTTTGCGTGTTGGTGCACTGGTGGTGGAATGATTTTGGACGATCACGAGGTTTGGATTTCTCCTAGGACGCTTTTAGAAAATATTCTACGCGTACACGCTAATGCATGACTGTTCTATGATGTATAAAATTGATCAACCAGCAAACGCGAACATACTAAATTACGTAGAACGTGTTCTCCGGCACCCTGCTGAGCTTGATAATCGACTGGATATTAATCCCGGTTATAACTTTACTCGACCGTCTAATTCAGCTTACCTGAGTGTTAGTTTAACCACGACGCAGAGTTCCACCGACGCTACCGACGTCCCCGACGCCTGTTCTGGCTGCTCTCAGTCGGCCGTCGCTTCCCGTCGCAGCGCTCCCACAACGCGGATTTATTCCTCGAACCTGGCTATTTCCATCCGAGTGGCAGCGACGACCTTGAAGCAGGAGCAGTAAGCTTTTCCAGACGATGATCGAGGGATCTCTCGGAGAAGCGCGATCGAGAGTCGACGGTTTCGAGGCCCGTCGGAAGAAGTCGCGACAGTGGCGTTGGGAAGTCGAGGCGGAAGACGTTGGACGATCAAAATGGACTGTTTCGAAAGGACCAATCGCGCGAGATCCTCGTCGTAAAAATCGCACGCGTTTCGTTTCACCGTGGACGCGATAGTGGCAAAAATTCGCTAGATTCTAGTGACAGAATGGGGTAAAATAATAAAACGGAACTGGTAACCAATATTTCTTAATCGACCATCGCGTCGAAGGATCCAGAAGATTTACTAAATTTACGTACGTCCAAATCGTCTATCCTGGATCAGAGATCTCTACACGCGACGTTGCTAGAACACTGAAACTCTCCATCGCGTCGAAGGATCCAGAAGATTTACTAAATTTACGTACGTCCAAATCGTCTATCCTGGAATCAGAGATCTCTACACGCGACGTTGCTAGAACACTGAAACTAGTTTCGAAATACACGAACCCGACGCACAATCGTCATTCCACCAAAGTCACTGTTACTCTGATCCCCTATTGAAACTCTTGGTCGGTCTTGCAGCGATCGTCCAACGTCCCTGTTCTCGAGCACCAACCCTCCGAGACTCCTCTACCTGTCCCCGGTATCCAGCTCTGGCTGGCGTTTCCTCAGCGACACTGTGGAAGTTGGCCGTATCACCTGGTCCTCTGTGCGATCATCACCATGGACCGTGGTCGCGTCGCAGACACGATCTCGTTGGTGTCCGTTTCGTCCCGTTGGCCGTGGCACGCCGACGGAACCGAGCCGGAAGACGCCACTTTCCCGTCGACCGAGACGCCGCTCCTCTTTTTGCCCGGCGAGGGAAAATCGTGCGCGTCGCGGATAAGGTCGGCAGTCGAGTTGGCCGCGAGGGAAGCTGCTCCCCGTCGGCGTAATAGTACGATCCTGGGCTGGCCAGCCAGGGCCAGGGGCGGACGTCGGCATGGCAGAATAGAGGGGTTGGCCCCCGCGTGCACCGACGTCGCAGCCACGGGGTGGGGTTTTCGGTGGCTGCACCGACGGGGTAGAGACGTCGGGACGCCCGGCGTTTGCGCGCGAGCGCGCTGTCCCGCCATCCTCGTCCGGTGCGCCGCCTCCCGCTCGCGCCGTCCTCGTCGGCGTCGCGTCGACGTAGCCGGCATCTGCTCGACCTCCGCGCCGGATCGCAAGAATCACTCCAAACGACTCGCTTCGCGGCTGTCAATTATGTCATCGGGTTTGTGGGATGTTGCCGGGTTCTTGGGTGCTCGGTTTCGCTGGCTCAGAGGGTAGGCTGCTCCTTGGGGCGGTGGGTTCGTAGGAGTCGCGCGGCACCCCTTGCGTGTAGGTTACGAGAGCGGAGTCTTTGGCAGAGTCTTGGGATCAATCCGTATGCGCTAGCTCTGACTAACGTCGAATCATCCAACGCTGCTGCCATTTTTTGAACGCAGAGTAATATCCTATGATCTGGAATTCAAACGAATCGGCTTTACGCGGAGCTTTCGATTACCTGGGCTGTAAAAATGACCAATTTTTCTCGCGACACTGGTACTTCCAGGAGAATCGAGCTTCTAGGACTACAGGAAGCGTCCTCCGTCGAGCTTAAACCGTTCTCGCTTCTAGTATAGATATCCACGAACGAGTACGATATCTCGACCACCTATGGCGTACCTTTCGCGGCGACGAAAAGCACGGTGGACCATAGTTGACAGCGGCCGGCCGGCGCGCGCTGGTTGGAGGGTACCCCGACGCTGCCGCGTGACAAACGGTCAGCGATATTAAAATCGTCGCGGGAACACGTTTTTCGTGCGGCCGCGGCCGACTGGAACATTGCTGCTGGCCCATTCGGAGCAAACGCAATTTGTAGCTGTATGCGTGAGTGACGCGTGACTAACCATTCGCGTGTCACGTCATTTCTCTTTGGGAGCCCGTGCCGCGCTCTTCCCATTCAGTGGTTCCACCGCCTCCTCCTCCGCCTCCTCCTCCGCCTCCACCTCTGCCCCCACCGCGTGCGATTACAAATTAATTGAGAGTGAAACGCGAACGCACCGGTAAACGCTTTGAAAACGACGTCGACGGGGCTGCAGGCGCTAATCATGAATAATGAATGCCGCGCCGGCCCGATGTGCTGCCCGCTTAGAAACGCGCCGGCCGACACACGCGGATTTCGACCGATTATTCCGCCGGCCCGTGCATTTCCGAAAGTTAAATCGAACAGCGAGCCACGCGCGCCTCGACGCCATCCTCGCGAGATTAATCGCGACGCCTTTGAAAGCGCGGTGTCGCGCTTTCTTCGCGCGGAGTCGCCATCGCGCTTGATCCGCGCGCGAGAACAATTCGGAGCCGTGCAACCGAACGGGACAAACGGCAGATTCATCGGTGGATCCTTGCGCACCTGCGACTATTATCTATCTCTTTAATAATAAATTTTAGAGTAACGGTTTACGATTATCAAGCAATTTTCGATTAATCTTCCTCGTCGCGTGCGACGAATATTCCAAGTAAAAATATTCTCGAAAAAATAAAAATTCGCAAAACGATGCGTCCCTGTTTCACAATCCTGCGCTGAAGCACGGTACGCGAGAATCGCAGAGGCAGTCGCGCAAGAGTTGCTCTTCTTTTCCCGTTCCCAGCCGACCCGGAATTGCTCGAAAAAGCCCCTACGTCATCCCGCTAAGTGCCTCGCACAGCGAATGCCAAAAAGTCGAAACTATTCCGTGTAATAGAAGCGAACGCGGAGAGGAAAGAGCAAATAGGCGGCATTCCACGGCACGTGAGCGCGTGCACCTGTTTCACCGGCAGCGGATTTTCTCTTCCACGGTCTGCCGTTTAATTGTAATCGAATCGCGGTGACAGTTAGACGTATTGTCCCCCGCGACCAGTTCTGGATTCGCTGGCCTGAAAACGGCCGACTATATTTGGCCACGAAACCGGTGGCCGCGCGCGTATTCGGCTGAACGCGACGGAAATTCATCGCGCGACGGAATACTCTTGTCTCCTTGCTCTCTCTCTCTCTCTCTCTCTC
>NW_016909009.1:0-36891 GCF_001483705.2 Eufriesea mexicana | reverse complement strand
ACCGCGACGGAAATTCTTCGCGCGTCGGAATACTCTTGTCCCCTTGCTCTCTCTCTCCCTCTCTCTCCCTTTCCCTCCCGACCGTGTACCATTAAGTTCGTTAACCGAGGAAGGCACAATCGAGAACCCTGAAAGTCGGGCCCGGCCGATTTGGTACACCGATTTCTCGTCACCTTACCGGTCCACGGCCTCTTCTCTCGCGTTTCGATTTTCGGAGCCGTGTACGGCTCGCGTCGGTCACGAGCCACGACTTTCCTCGAATTCGTCGCATCCGCGGATTCCTTCTACGGAGTGCCGAGAGAACGCGAT
The DNA here is from genome assembly GCF_001483705.2 of Eufriesea mexicana. Taxonomy (NCBI): domain Eukaryota; kingdom Metazoa; phylum Arthropoda; class Insecta; order Hymenoptera; family Apidae; genus Eufriesea; species Eufriesea mexicana. The sequence goes on along the minus strand of NW_016909009.1, from coordinate 36,582 downwards.
GCAACTGTGACAGCGACACGGGAATCTTGGCCAGGTCGGTCGGGACCGACGCCGCTTCCGCTCGTCGAGCGCGTTTCGACGCAAGACCGAGAGTGGATGGTATTTAACGAGACTCGCGAGCAACGTAGTCGCTTGTTCGGAATAAATATCGTTAACGACGGTCGCCTAAAATTCGCCCTCGTTCCTCGTAGGACGTCTTCGAGGCGTATCAACCTGCATCGGGGTCGCGCGACTCTCGACTCGCGGAGGAAGCAATCGCGCCCTCCCCTCCGACCCGATGGCTCGAGTCGACTCGAAAATTTCGATCCACTCGAACGCGACAGGAAAGACGCGACAGGGGTCGCAACCCCGTTTCTCCGTGACGGGGATAGGCGGGTGTAGCAGGAGAGAAAAAGAAATAGTCGCAGCGATCCGAGTGCTCTCGATCAACGGCAGCCTCTCCGTCTCGCAATCTTGGAGATTACGAGCGAGAGGAACGTAAGACGACTGGAAGCCACCCCGTGTCGCTAGGAAGGGCGCGAGGAAGGGCGCGTGGACGCCGTGTCCCGCGCCGAGACGCCGGGGATGCGACGTCATATCGATCAGGGACTTTCGGAACGGCCTAGCAGAGGGACGGCTGAAAGCAATATTAACGAAGAAGAAGACGAGCACTAGGTCTATCTCCTCTCCCGCCCCTCTCCGACCGCCTCTCGTCTCTCTTCCTCTCCCTCTCTCCTCTCGTCTCTCTCCTTCCCCCTTACTCGTCCTCCGGTGTCCTTGTCCGACCTGCTGGAGGGGAAAACGAAGGTACACTAACCCCAGATCCAAAGCAGCAACCTCTCTCTGCTAGGCGCGGCCTTCTGACGCCCGCTCGATAGAAACCCAACCGGTTCCAGCCAATGGGAGGACCGTACGAAGATAAAGCCGTCGTCCGATTGGTCGACGTGCTATTCAGACTGACACCGTGCTGATGGGAAACGGCGAGCCACCGCCGCGTGGAGATGGAACTGGTCCCACCAGCATCCACGGACCTGGGATTCTCCGTGCCGAGAACGAGAGTCATCTGGCGAATGCTGCTGGAGGCCGTTTTCGACGCTCGCTACGTCCCGACGCGGATTCCACGGAAATTGCTGCGGGATCCGACTGTCTTGGACCTGCACAGAATTGGGTCGGGACGCTGGAGGGTCGCGAAGCTCGAGGAAACTCCTCGTGCATGCTTCCTTTCGCCAGACGTACTTCCGCTCTTCTTCTTTTCATTTTTCTTCTCCGATAAATCCTAATTTCGTGGTCATTTCTCATAAAGCGATACGGGTAACTCTCCTGCAACGCTGTACTCGAGTTCCAAAAATTTGTCTCTCCTTTACGATCGATTTCTAGGAATAATTATAAATAATTCACCTAGCGTGAATTAAATATGGCGTAAGAAGTAACTGTACGTATAGTAGAGATCGCTGCTATGCGAATAATTTCGTAGGATATTATTTTTCGAGTCTACCAGCGTGCCTAGCCTCTGTCCGTGAGTTAGGTGGGTTCCAAAAATATGCCAAGACGCTCGAAATAGAACAGCCACGCATACGGATTGCTTTTTGAATTTAATACGACCACGGTCGGGAATATCAATAATCGTTCTCCGACACGAGGACCATGTTAGAGCGAATATCGCGTTGTTTACAGATGTCGCTTATACCAGGGGATCGGGTCTACGGGTCTAACTCGTCTCGAAGACTCGAGCGGATCCTCGGCAACCTTGATCGACGCGCTGATACTTCAGCAGTGACGCATCCTAAATTTCGCAAGCTGGCAGAACTTCGAGCTAAATCTGATCCGGCCCGAAACCCGTGTCCCAGCTCGTTCCATTAACCTCGAGAGAGGGAAATTAATTAACGTAATTGAACCAGGGTGAGACCAGAAGCCTTCGCTGACGCTTTCTTTGCTCTAATCTCGTGATACACGTGTTTGGACGTGGCGCGTGAGCGACTGCAGATTTATTGCCAGTGCTTATCAAATTCTTAATATCGTATCATCCAATCCCGAGATTATCCAAGATTTATGACAGCGAGATTTACGAGTGCCTCCGCCAGAAACGTCGCAAATGGAACGTGCATGGCCTAGCAATTCCACGTTCCTGCTACTCGGCTACCGCCAGAGATTCGCGTGATCGAAATCGTTAAAATGGCGGAAAAGATCGTGCAGCAATTTTTCCGCGAGCCTTATTGACATTTCGATTTCCACAACCACTCGCAAAGCAGCATGTTACGGTTCGAAAAAATTGCACTTTGCTAAAATTCACTCGTTCACTGGATCACGAATCATAGAATTTGCGCGCACTTGTCGGGAGAAAGTGACAGAAACGAATATTAGACCTGCAAATAAATTATGCACCTCAACCGAATGCTAATGAGAAGACATAACGTTCGGAATTTTAGACACCGATATCTCGGAAATGGAAATATACTATAGAGGGTGGTTTTTCGCGATCCTATACGTGCAAGGAGACCAGTAGGAGAACGAAAATTCTGCAGTGGTGGAATAAAGAAAAATGGCTACTCGTTTCGTCGAGTGGTGCAAGAATTCAGATCGATACAATTGCTTCGTCGCTATTAATCTTTTATTGCTCACAACGAAATTTGGCGAAGAGCTACGGAAAGCGGAGAGTACGTAGGACCCCGCGGTGCGATGGGCCTGCTACGAAGGGAACGCTGGTGAAATAAAGAAAAATGGCCACTCGTTTCGTCGAACGGTGCAAGAGTTCAGATCGGTGCAATTGCTTCGTCGCTATTAATCTTCTATAACTCACAGGGAAATTTGGCAAAGTGCTATCGAAGGCGGAGAGTACGTAGGACCCCGCGGTGCGATGGGCCTGCTACGAAGCGAACGCTGGGAAGAATCGGGAAAGTCGGTAACGGATCCGGGAGGCACTGGGGTTCGGCCCGGGGGCAGCGGTGCCTGGTCGGTGCGCGAGGGCCGATCGCATTATGTAAAATACGGTGCACCGCTCGCTAGGTTATCTGCCGGTGTAAGAGTAAATAAGTGCAAAGATATAACGGTTAATTTCCGTGTTAACCGCGTTTTATCGCGACGTCTATCCGCGGCGAGCCGCCCAAGCAGCAGGATGCCGGGGCCTCTCTTGCAGTGTGAATCTGCCGCGGTCGCCCGTTCCACGTGTGTCTACCGTGTGCGCTCGCACACGGCCACACGCACAATGGGCCAGGTACCCACACGCACGGCGGGGCAGCGTGTGCGTGTGGCGTGCACGCACACCTGTCCACCAGGGTCTCCGTTTGATCACGGAACGTGTGTTCCACGCGGTCTCGCGTGTTACCGTGCGTTCGCTACGTTGCTCGAGCTTGCATCTCGCGCTGAACGAGGACGCCGCCGCTCGAACGCGCGGACACGAGCTGAGGCGGGCGGACAGAGAAGGAAAAAGGGGCGGCTGTGGCTGCGGCGGCGGTTCGAACGGGGACACGGGAGTGAAGAGGGAAAACGCTCGGTGCGTGTGCGCGTGCATCAAGTATATTTATGTGCGGCACCGTCACGTGGGGAAGGATCGTAGATTGCGGCCGGGACACGCCGGTGTTGGTGAATGAGGCTGACGTGGATAAATGGTGCGTTTCCCCGCGGGAGACGTATACCCGGTGATCTTCCGGGCCCTGGACTCGGCGTACAACGGCCGATCGGTGTGCCACGGGAACTTCAGGAAGCGAACCGCCTCGATGCTCGTCGCCACGGACCTGATCGCCACTGCTCATGCCACCGAGCTCTGACCGTGACGCTGGTACCGCCTGGTCGCCGCTGGGAGGTTCGCTCGATGCCCAGATTGAATTGTTAATAACGGGATGGGTCGATGATAGTGTCTGGGTGCTCGTGAGCGACCGAGACTCCGCATCGCGGAGGATCAGCAGCCTTGCTTTACCAGTTCTATCGCTAGGCATCATTTCTCTAGACGCGTTTCCGGTTGCCGCGTGAATTATTTCGGTTCGATCTTTTGACAGTCCATGGACTCCCAAAGTCACAATTAGAAATAAATTGCCACGATTTTAGCCGAAGTAAATTAATTAAGTTCGTAGAATTTCCCCTCGATGCCGCGTGAATTACTGCAGTTCGATTTTTTGACAGTCGATGGATTTCGAAGGTATGAAATTGGGAATAAATTCCCACGATTTTGTCCAAGGTAAATTAATTAAAATTCGCGAGAAGCCTTCCTTCCTCTCTAAGATCACAATATCGATGGAAACCATATTTTCCATATCTTGACGAGAAATTTCCCCCGATTCCGAATTCGTTCCCTACTCTTTCCTTGCCCCTATTTAAAAATAAAGTCCGACTAGAAGAAAATTCCCTGAGAATCGTACCAAATCTTGACAACCGTCACTCGTCATCGGACCCAAGTTCGCCTACGAAATGTAGGGAACGAAAAGAGGGGAAAAAAGAATGGCGTCTGTCCGAAATCTATTCCAGTCACCGCGATCGTGTGTTAGCTCGCGGAGAGGCAGAGCTTAAATCGCAATTAAAAGCAAAGAGCGGCGAGGAAGCGCGTCTGGATGCGTGGCACAACGCACACCGTTAAGACGCGCGCGCTCGCAAGAAGCCTGCAGCGGAGCAGCTCGAGTTTCATTCAACTCGACGCGGGTCGAGGCAGAACGCGGGAAGCTTTCACCGTGGCGGCGTTCGAAATCTAATTAATCCGTCCGCCATTCAGGGAACGGCCAGCCACTTCATAAACACGATCAGCCCGTGCAAGCTCGCGTGGGCGGTGAATCAGATCTGGCTGAGATAGCGATCATCCGCTTCGCGTTCGGCTTCTCCCGCTTTTACGGATCCTGTTAAGTTCGTCTCATTGTTCTGGCGATACGCCGGCCTGTCAGGCGAAACGGAGGCCGATGCTTGGCAACGAAGCCACACGGGCGGGGGGCAGCGGGACGAAGGTGGAGGATGGAGGAAGAGGTGGCGGCGTCGGAGGAGGTGGAGGACAGGTAGGAGGAATAAGAAAGCAAGGCAGGTCAGGCAAAGGCAGTGTAGGGTTATCTGATCGCGAGCGCGCGAATATCTTCTCGGCTTCCGGCGCCCAACCCGTGATTACCGCGTCGATTGTCTGCAAATGGAAGCTGAAAAAATGCATCTCACACTCTATAAGAAAAGCATAGTTCCCCTCGCGGCGAGAGCGGGCTGCGTGTTCGCGCCAGCGCGATATCTCGGTTAGCATCGTCCCACCTGCTTCCACGCGTTTAACAATCGGCCAGCTTCGAATTATGAACGATCTACTTTGCGTGGTTATACCTATACCCTTCTCTTTCCGTCTGATCTTTCACTCGATGCCTATCTTCGATTTCCACCAAGTACTCTTTAAGAGACGATATATTACCGAAAATCGGAATAATTTAATAATTTAATAATTCCGGCGGAACTATATCAAAGTCTATCATTGCCTAGCCACTGTATCCAACTTTATCGAGTCAAGGAATCGAGATCGCGCCTCGAAACTTCGCAGCAAATGATTAGAAGTTCGTATCCTGGAACTGCGGAACCGCGCTGGAGAAATTTGAAATTATAAGCAACAATGTATCAGAGAATCTAAGGAAGGTTTAAAGAACGCGCATGCACATCAGAGAAATGGAATATCTAGATCCTAGATGCATAAATCCGCGCTTCGAACCAGCCACGTTCTGCTATTCCATAAATATGGATTATTCTCGACCGATACCAGAGTCACAGTTCGTGAACATGTCGAGTTGCAGCGAAAATCAGGCCCCCCGAGGGAAGAGTGGGAAAGGAGATTGTGAAAAATGAAGAATAAAGTCGAGTGATAAGAGGAAACGCGAGGTGGGATAGTGACCGCCTTAGATTACTCGCGTTGTTCACCTTGCACTTGCAACGAATTGCCTCAGTGCCTTCTATAGAGACTGGTACCGTTGACAGCGAGTTACTATCGCTGCTTTTCCTTGACAGGGTGTATTTTTCACGCTCCTTCTTGTCGATGGAACGAAAAATCCCAAAATAGGGGTACCAAATACGTAATTCTTTTCGGTATCGACTCCAATGCGCTGCCAATCTAGGTATCAACTACCAGAACTCTGTCAAAATCTTCCGATACTCGCGTTATTCACCTTGCACGTGAAATTCGTTGTCTCAGTGCCTTCTGTAGAGACTGGTACTATTGGCAGCGAGTTACTATCGCTGCTTTTCCTTGACAGGATGTATTTTTCGCGCTCCTTCTCGTCGGTAGAACGAAAAATCCCAACTCGAGGGTGTCAAATATGTGGTTCTTTTTAGTATCGACTTCAACTCGATGCCAATCTAACTTCCAACTATCAGAACTCTGTCAAAACCTTCCGATACTCGCAATTTTGGTCGTGGAACGGTATATTTTACGAAAATTCGCTGAATCAGAGAGGTTTCCGACGCTGTGTGCCCTATCCATTAGTCTCGATAGAAGCTACCGCGAATTTTTATAGGTTAGATTAGATTTCGCCGGAAAATCGAGCACGTGGATTCCTCGGAAATTCGAGTGGTCTGGACATGGAACTCTTCGAACTCTCTTCCGCTATACATATTTCCTTCGCCTCTCTGTATTACGCGATATGCCACGAAATCGGCCCGAGACGCTGCCAAAGCGCTTATCGATGATCGAGCATCCGGTGCAATTTTCGAATTCGCCGACTCGTCTGGAGGGAATAAATCCCTGGTCGGAAGATACGCCGCTATCGAATCTGGCATCTGATCGCGAAGGTCCACTCCAATTACTCCCCACCGGGCTGCGGAGAGAAACGCGAAATCATCGAGCAACATTGTGTCAGCGCTACGGCGGAACCGTCGTCGAGCCGGAAGCACAGCGGCAAATGAAATTATAAAAGTACCATAAGTGGCGCGATGCTTTTTTTTCCCCCCCTTCAACAATGTAACGCGCGTTTCCTTCGCGACCACCGCCGTAAACCGGCGGCCATTTATCACAGCGGAACGCGATACGTTTGTTGGCAGCCCGTGTAAGGAAATCGACCAACCCTCTCTCCGTCGAGTTTTTCCGTTTCTCCTTCTCTCTGCCGGTTACCCCGTCCGAATGGCGGTTTTTCCTTTCTTTGGCGAAAAATGTCACGGTGGAAATGGAAGAGGACGAGCACTCGGAAGCGTTGGCAGCGAGTAGGAAGGAGTAGTCGGTGGAGGAGGATAAGAAGAAACACGAGCGAAGTGGCAGGTAACGCGTTCCCTCGGCCATAAATACGCGTCCTTCCTCGTTTTTTCTTTCCGGCAGCTTTCCGCCATATTTATGACGGTGAAACGACGCGATCCAGCGCCTAGGCGGGGTAACCCCGAAGGAATGAAATCCTCGTTACTCTTCGCGGCCGGTACGTTCGGTGTCTAGCATCCGGCGGCGGCGCGATTTATTTGAGCTTCCGTCTTTATCGTTGGCCAGGATCACCGGGTGAAAGAGGATATAGACCATAACCACTTCGCGTTGGCTGGCTTCCTTCGCCTGGATCCCGTATCCTATTATATCGCGCGCGAAAACCACCGGCAAAAGTTGGCAGGAGGCAGGAAGAGGGTGGGGAAGCGCGGTCGGGGTGAGGGAGGGGGCGAAAAGCGGAGAGAGAGAGAGAGAGAGAGGGATGAAAAAAGGACGAAAAGGAAATAAAAGCGAAGACTCATTAAGAGGCTCGATGATAAAGTGAGTTATGGTACTCGCGAGGAATCGAGCCATTCCGCGAAGTGTGATTGTAACAGCGTTTCTGGCTTGCTGCACCCGCGCCTTCGTTATTTATGTAAGCTCGTCCCGCGAAAATCTAACCGCTGCCCTGAAATGGGAACGCCGGTGTTATCGGCATACGTAATTCGCGTTTCTTTGGCTCGTCCTAGTTGCAACCAGGCACGTGCAATTCGCTTACGGCTGTGATTTACGACGCGCCTGCCACTTCCTGCGCGGGCCTCTCGAATATTTATCGGGCCAACTTCTTCGGTTCTTCCTCGAATTCGTTTCTCTAATTCGTCGATTGATTCCACCTTTTTCGTCCAATTCCGAACACCGTGTAATTTTTCTCCTCTCGAAAGTATCCCGTGGATCCGTCGGTGTGAGCGAGCAATCAGGAAGAAGGCGGGTAATAGAACCTCCTCGAGCGCCATTTTCGTTACCGAGTCTGAAGATACGCGATACTCTGTATCACGATTATATCCATCGCTTTTAATTACCTTCTCCTTGTTCCCGTATTTATTACGCTTTTTACAATTTCTATCTCTATTGTTATCTCAAATTTATCGTTTCATTATACTCGTTCGCGCGTTTATGCATGTATCCGCGCAACATTGTATGTCGTTTTGCTGATTTCGCGCCGGATAAGTGGGCCTCGATCCGTTAAATAAAATCGAATAAATAAACGGATTAATTTATCCATGTATACAGTTCGCGTGCTTGCAACTTTATAGTCTTGGCGCGAGCCAGTGCATCCTGAATTAATCGCAACGAATTAGCTAGGCTCTGTCAGAAGCGGCTCGAAACGTAATAATATCGGCTGCAATCAAAACGAATCAGTTTCAAACTCATTTGTACAGCTATCCTAACGACTCCACCCCCGGCCCCGTTGTATTGTCACGGCGTCAACGCGGCCTCAGCGTTCGCATAAATTATTCCACGGCTGTCAGAGGCTGTCAGCGCCATCCCTTATCGGTCATCGTCGTCCCTGGCCGCTGTTTTGTTCACCTGGCCGTCCCCCGATGGAAGTGGAACGACGCGATAGTTAACGGCTGAGAAACGGGTGGATCGGGCGTCTCGCGACGTCGAGAATCGACGAGGAAGGCTTGGATAAACAAGCGGACGCCACCCCATTCGGCGGCTTGTCAAAGAGGACAAACGAGGATGTCGCGTGGCGGAAAGTTGACGCGAGCCAGCGCGAGAGGCGGCTCGCCTCTCGTGTCCCTAGCCAAACAATATCGGGGTTGTATTTTTGGCCGTTCCACCGGGTTCCGTGTTGTTCCTGCGATCCGAGGGAACCGAGCAATGGCTCGCTGTCAATTCCGATTGTCTTGCAATTACCGTTTAATTGCAACGTCTCCCGATTAAGGCCGAGAACCAGGTTGGACCGCGCGGTTTCGGTCGCGAGTGCAATTAAAAACTGACTCCGTTAACGATTCGATTAAACTTTCTCGGAAGGGTCTCGAGACTTTATTTTATTTAACAGCGCGCTGCTGTTTATTCCGATTTATTTCCGCGAAATTTCACGCGTCTCGGCGAGCCCGTTGTCACAGTCGAGTCGGCGACTTAATTCGCGATGATTCGACGTTTCCTCCGGTCTGATGCATTTTCATGAACTTCGTCTGTTCCTCCGCGAGCGCTTCATAGCCCGCGCCGTCGAGACGCTCGTAAGGATTAGCGTGTTTAATTGTAAAGCACGCCTCGTTCCGTCCGGCTCGACGCGACGACGTTTACGTAGACGCAGAAACGCCGAGTTAATCCGACGAACGGCCGACGCTGATAGTTTCCGAGGTAATTATTCGGCGAGTCTCGCGACACGCTGCTCCGTGCGCATCCGAGGATACCTAATTAACGGTACCGGAATATCGCGTTGCTATCTCAGTCGCTCGCGGAACGCTCGTAAGATTAGCGCTCGGATCGATGGTGCTTGTGGATCTTCCAGATCCGAAGGAGCTGCGTAAAATTTCAGGAAATCTCGATTTTCGAGACTTCGGTCTCGACTCGGCTCGGCGTTCGACGCGAGCTTTGCCTACGACTCGCGCTATTTATACTCGCCCGACTATTTGCATGCGATTGGAACCACGTCCCAGCAACCTTCCACGCTAGCAATGGCCAGCACCCTTCACCCCCATCCGCGTTTATCACCGCGTGCATCGCGTTCATCGATGCCCTGCCCGTTCTCGCCGCAGCAAATCCAAGGTTTTACCTTTGTGTGCGTGGCTCGGCTGGCTCCTCGTACATAATCGTGGCCGCAGAATGGTTCCGGAGCGTCATATCCTTCGGCACGATTAAAGGACCGACGACTTTAATCCCGGACGAGCGTCCGGCGGGAACGCTGGAATACGATTCCAGCATAAAGCGACGACTTTATGGTTATTCGACGTACGATTCGCTGACGGGTTCACTTTGTGGAAGACAACGGGGCTGGAGGAAGAGGAACAGGGAGGCGGAGGAAGACGATGACGAGGAGGAGAACGAGGACGACTCACGAAGGACGACAAAACGCAGCAGCCACGCCGGTTTTGCTACCTGAACGCTTGCTCCCAGCGCGAGCTTTCTTCCATCTAACGGGTGGCGCGACGCGAATCGGATATACCATTCGCACATTTTACCGATGAATAGCAATTATTTCTTATTAATTCTCCGTCGACGTATCTTTTACATCCATAGATAGATCTTTTCGAATTTTCCAGGAATTCTTCGTGATCTTTCCTTCCCGGTATCCTTTCTCGGGAACGAAAGATCGAGCCTGAGAAATTGGTAGTGAAATATATGGTTCGTGCGGTGTGGTAATTTTACAACGAGCAACGAGCGGTACAGCTATTCAGATATTACCACGGCGAGCGAATTTATCACCGACCAAATTTTTCCATTATCCGCTCGAGATATAAGCGATCACCGGAAAGGAATTTGTTCCAGCCGGGCGTTTCCATGAAATCCCTCTCTCATTGCGTAAACCGAGTGTTAACGTACTGCAGCACGCGGCGGAGGAACGTTTCAGGAATAAACTGCGAACTTCACCGCCAGGTGTAGCCATGAATCAAGCCGAACTTCGCCGTTTCTCATTCCTAAAACGAACTTCTCCGCCTATCGAATGATCACATCGTCCCCTCTCTCTCACCTCGTCACCTTATAGCACGCGTATACCTGTACTGTTATTATTGCGCGATTTAGTTCCACGATTACGTTAATCGCGTTTTTAATTCTTACAAACTTAATGCTCTCGAAGTGATCAACGTTTACACCTTTCGTTCTCCTTGTTCGATTAAGTCTACAAATCTTCAAAATTCCGCGATATTTTTATCAAACCCACAGCAACTTGGAATATTCGCAAACCTGTCGTTGGTCTTTATTAAAATTTCTGAAAGATCGTCGCGACGATTTCGATCTCTCTGAGAAGGGATTCCCGCGGTGAGCGAAAATTCACGGACTTGGAATCGCGGAACCGAAGAATGCTCGTGAAATTGATGCTAAATCAACTTCAAATGATCCACCAACACCGTGATCGAGCAAACGAGAGATCTCCGTCGCGATTCTCCGTAATCGAAGGCGCGGGACGAAAACGAAGGTACACCCTGTAGAAGGGACAACGGAAGGGTCCTGCGCGCGAGAGGCGTAGGGCACGGTGGAAACGCGGCGTGCTGGGAGTTGATGTGTGGCCATTGTGACGGAATTTTGATAACGACAGGGGACGCCACGGGGTATCCCGCGGCGCTACCCGCGATTCGGACGTCGGACATAATTCTCGTAAAATTCCCGGCTTTATGGTAATGTCCCTGTCCCCGTATTGCCCTGGCGGGCCGCGTCAGCTTCGAATTTTCTCCCTCTCTCCGTGCCTCCCTGGACCGCCACGATGATTTTTTTCTTATCACGATCCACCAGGATCACTCGCTACCCGATAATGCTCCTGCGTAATCATCCTATCGAGCATCGAGTACGAACTTTCAAGCTCTCTTAACTCCTGCGGCACGGGATCTCGGATAATGAAGTAGACCCACGTTGCATAGGAATTTTATCGCGTTTTAAATGAAACGAAATTGGTATATTTTCGCTAATAAAGGAATCGCTTAATGTAAATACATAAAACCAGGAAAAAAAGGTGGTCGCGATAAACCTTCCACTTGCGACAATCGATGAACCTGTACTGGCATGGTGAATGTTGCCAACACGAGCGAATACATTTATAACATTTGTCGAAGGTATTACCAACTGCTTTACGTAAATAAGACGAAATATGAACCTATGCGCATGCAGTTATTGCAATATTACGAGGTGGGACTGGAAATGTCCCACCATGCGTCACGGTGCATCGAAAAGGTGGGACACTTAATCCCAGCGTGCCCCAAAGAGTTAAGAGACACCCCAGTTACGCGCATTCGCAAGCTTCTTCACCTTTTACCACTGCCAATCGATTACGTTCTAAGTACCTACCAAAAACACATGTACAATCGTCGTAAGTAGCCAAGCTATATATATTTATATATTTCTTGGTACATATCTTATATACCAAGTATATATCAAGCTTTTAATCCCAGCGTGCCCCAAAAAGTTAAGACGTATCTTATTTTCAACATCTAATCATGAATATCTCGAAACTATCGAGTAGTTGCCCTTATAACGGTACATTTTCCTGAACTGGATGACTAAATCTACAAACCTGCAAAGTTTCGACTAAATCAATGACCCGTAGGATTTGCACTCTCCTTGTTAGTTAGGGGACGCTGGACATTTACTCCTCGATGCAGAAAATTATTAATATTGTCTCTTAAAAGGTGGGACACTTTTAATCCCGGCGTGAGTAACCCCAAAGAGTTAAGAAACACCCTAGTTACGCGCATTCGCAAGATTCTTCACCTTTTTCCACTGTCAATCGATTACTTCCTAAGTATCTACCAAAAATACATGCACAATCGTCGTAAGTAGCTCTTCCAAAATTTGCATTCGTGAACGAGATGTATTTTCGTCGCTGTTCCAATGTGGAAATTTTAACCCTCTGCGTTCGGCGATTTTTTCGTTACAGGAAAATAGTAAATCGAAGACTTTCTGCCATAAGGTCGACGATATTTTTAAAACGATAAATAAAAATCGTATGCAATTTGAGACGTAGAATTATTTTACTTCGATATTCCATGCACCGTTGAGTAATTGTAAATTTATTTAATTTATTTATTGCAACTCAGGGCAAAGCTTTTTTAGTAAAGTGATGTAAAATATGCACACACGAAATAGGAAAAACTATACAATAGACAATAAAAAGTACAACACTATACACCAAGTTACATAGAAAAAATAAAATTAAGTAGAGTAGGATTATTTAATAATAAATAAATAATACCACGAAATGATGACAGCACGTTGTTATGTGGTCCCTAACAGTTTCAACAATTATGCCTTAAAACTGATATTATTATTAGAAAAAGAGTTAACTTTTGTAAAGAAACGGTTTGCTAAGTTGCAGATTTTAGTTATACAAAATTATAAATTTGATATATTAATGAACATCCGTGTTTAGTATCTGATTAAATGGCGACTGAGCGGTGCCTCTCGAGTGCAAAGGGTTAATATCAAATTTTCTCGAAATTCCAGCAGATTCGATAAAAAGCTAGAGAGTATTTTGCCGTCAGTGGGAGAAGAGAAAGGGAGAGAGACTTTCCGTTAAGGCAGCGTTTTCACACGAAGACTGGCGCAGGGACCTACCGAATTTCTCACAAGGTCCCGGCCGTGGCCAGGGCCGTAACCGATAAGATCTCGCCGGGTTACACGTAACGCCGGAAAGTCCGCGTTCCTAGCGTTCGCCGTCTTGATCCCCGCTCTAACCGCGAGTATCAACTTCATCTTTATCATCGTCGTTACTGCGTCGCCGCGGGATGTCGACCCTTTCGAGTTCTAACCTCCGAGTCCACTCGACGGGGGAAACTAGGGAGATAAGCGCGAGCAAGATTGAAGGCCGCCACTGTCGCTGCACGTTTCCATTTTCCCGGACGAAAGGGAGAGGCCATCGCGTTTCCGCTTAAACGCGATTCGCGTTCGCAGCTGACGCTAAGTGTCCAACTAACGCGCCGCGGAGTCATGCGATCGCCGTCATGGCGTCAGGGTTGACGCGACCCCGGAGGCGCTGCACGCTGCCAACGGGCCGCGATTACGCTGCTTACGGATTAAACGCAGCCTGCCAGGCAGCGGTATCTGGTTTTTAATTGTTTGAAAATTCCGAGATTCCGTTTGCCCGCCGGTATCTTCGAATCACGGATCATGGATCACCGGCTATGACTGTTAATTTCGGCTATGACGAGTGAAAGGTCGCCGAGGTCTCCGGATTCCAGATGGAATTTAAGTAAGAGATTAGGTCTCCGTTGATGCTGAGAGATATCTCAAGCGTTTATTAAGTTTCCCGATTTTTCCTGGAAAAATCCACGCGTCTTCGGTCACTGTACTCTTAGCCTCGAATTATATCCTCCTTGATTTGTTATTCGTCCGTGGACCGTCTCGTTGAATTCAACCCCCTCCGTTGAAAAGTAGCCTCAGTTTCAAAGCAAAAATCTATAATCTCGTATGAGAAATGCCCGTCGAGAAAGGTTCTGTGATACTATATAGTTTTCTTGGAGGATCTTATAGAGTCTGGCTTCATTTTCTTCGATATCTTTGAAAAATTATTGCAAAGAGTCATTACGACCGAGTGTTTTGAAATTAACAGGGTATATTCGTACAGTCTTTGACTACTCGTGTAGCATTTTTCGTTAAGAAAGATGGAAAATTGATCCGCAGAATCGCCTCAGATTCCCGATTCTCGTCAAGTTGCTTAGAAGAATTTTGACAGAAACTACATACCTTCTTCGATTAATAAATAGCAAATCGAGAATAAAGTGTAGAACATCCTTCTTTTCTAATAAGCCAAATCCAAAATGGCGATGCCTTCTATATTCGTTCTCGAGTCTTGATCCTTCAGTCGTTTTCTAGTCGATCATTTCCACCGGATGTCAAGTTCCTAGAATTCGAAATTACCGCTCATTTCGCGATACTTGGTTCGTCGAACTATTATCCGACGCGCGAACCGGATCCACCAAAGTGTCTGAAACGGATGGATTTTCAATGAAGACGTTTAAACGATAATCGAAGAATTTCTTGCGACGTAACCCGGTGCCCGTTGACGTTTCCAGGACTGCTTTTCCTTTTCCTTCCTTCGTACTGGAGGGGAGAAATCGCAGGGCTGATTAAAAGGCCGCTTAGTATGCTCGAGGCGGGGCCACTGATAAATAGCTCCGCTTCTTTCGTGTTCGCAAAAAGCTCGCTAGCGCCACGACCCATTCATGCCGCATACGAAACCATATGTGGCGTTGTCCTCGCCGTTACACTTATACGGGATTCCAGACCCACAGGAGTCTGTTGCACAGGCAGAATTTACATTCCCGGCGGATCCTCTTTGAACGGAGTTAAATTCCGATTTTGTTCCGTTCCCTGCTACCGCGCGTTTTATACCCTCGCTGGCTCGCGTGTAAAATTAAATTATCACGGCTGATTCGCTCGAAATAATTTCAAGTATTTCGCAATCATTTTTTCTCACCCGTTTAATATCCCTTAACGCTTTAACGTTACACTTTCCGCGTACTCTCGTTACGGGGATTATTTAACGCTCCGCTCGGGCAGTTAAACAGGCATCAGACTTGTATGCTAATTTAAGGTATGGTACATTGTCGGATACATTATAGTTATTACGAGGGATAAATATTTGCAGGAAGGTGCAATGAAATCTTGTAATTGGCAGGTAAACTGCGTTACTTATGTTTCCATTGAATAGTAAAAATAATATTATTTAAAATTTTCCAACTTCGTTGGCTTCGTGACGAGTAAAAGTGGCAGATAAACTGTGACAGATAATGACGGGTTACCTATATTTCCACTGAATAGTAAAAATAATATTATTTAAAATTTGCCAACTTTGTTGGCTTCGTGACGAGTAAAAATGGCAGATAAACTGTGACAGATAATGACAGTTTACCTATATTTCCACTGAATAGTAAAAATATTTAAAATCTTCCAACTCCTTCGTGACGAGTAAAAATGGCAGGTAAACTGTGACAGATAATGACAAGTTACTTATGTTTTCATCGAATAGAAAAATAACGTTAATAGCTCTTTGCATTCGACGATATTTTGGCTAAAGAAGAGTAGAAATTCAAAGATTCTCTATTAAAAAACTGACGATACTTTCTTGAGCTGTAAATAAAGAATCGTATAATAATAGAATTGCAGAATTATTTGATTTCTGTTGCATTACATTAAATTTGATGTATCAATTAATATCGATCTTCCAAATTTAATGAAATGGTGACTGAAACTCACCTCTCGAATTCGAATGGTTAATATTATAAGATCGTTATGACAGTTTGGAACGTGTCGAGACGCTGTTATAAATTTGGAAAACGGTGTTCTCCTGATTTCCCTTCGATTCCCAAGAATTTAAAGAGACAGCGAGAGTCAGCGCTGATAGGTATTCGAAATTCTCGAGAGATTAAAGGCGAAGCCCGTTTACCCGAAAGCCGAACAAAAGCGAATTTCGCTGAGGCGAGCTCGATCGAGCGCTTTTTTTCGAACTTTCCACGCTCGACGACCCTTCCGGAACACCGAAATTGCACTCCCGCGCGAAACAAAAAGCGTAACTTGTCCTCGATCCGAAAAGAAAAACGGGAAAACCGGATGGGTTGCGAAATCGGCGCAGAGTCTCCTCGAAAGCTCTCCTCTGAAAAGCGATCCTCTCGTAACGTGGCTACAAATCTCCACCTGCCTCGAACCGTCAAATTTCACCGATCGTCGACTCCGGCAAAAAGGAGGCGAAAAACTCGAAAAACTGAGCGAAAAAAGAAGAAGAAAAAAAATAGAGAAAAATGGGAAAAAGGAAGAGAAAAGTGCAGGGACAGAAGGAGATAAAAAAAGAAGGCGGAAAAAGAGAGAGAAAAAAAAAAAAAAAACGGAAAAGCGCAGTTGGTTGCGCGTTTCTTCCAACCACTCTACCCCCAGCGTCGACTGGAGGTATCAGAAAACAAAACGCGGCGAGGAATAGCGCGTTCGCCGTGTCCGCGTTGAAAGCAGCGCGTTTGATGCGAGGCGGAGGCGGGGTTTGAAAAGCGGCATGGAAAAAGGCGGCTGGAAAGTTGAAGCGGCTGAAAAATTCATACGATCCGCGGGCAGAGGAGCGACAAAGAGGAACAGAACGTAGGCGAAAGAGAGGAGGCAAGGTGGAAACTAGCCGTTTCCTTTTCCGCTCGTTTCGTTCCGCGAGATCGAAAACGCGCGTGTCCGTGTCCTTTTTCGCCGGGGCTGACCGTCTTCCACTCGTGCACGCATCGGCGACGAGGAGTGGCAGCCTGCGTAGAAAGGGGTGAGGACGGCGTGGACGGAAGTGCGGCAGGGGAGCGCGATCGTTTCGAAAGCGAGCCAAAGTTCGACTACAGGCGCGCGTGGAAGCGTGTGTGCGCGCAGTAAGGCTCGCGGAGGGTTGCCGTTCCGTCCAGGCCAATAATTAAAATGCATTCAGCCGAGTTATAAAGCCTTAACGACGTGCGTGCGCGACCGATTTTTTGCTACGTGTCCCGAGCCTTTACGATACAATTTACTGCTTATTTAATTTTCCCTTTCCGCTCCATCGATTTAGGCTCGTCCGGCGAATCGGTAGCGATATCAGCCGTGTCTCCACCGCTTCGAGCGGCGTTCCTTCCCGATGCAGGCAGCGCCACCACGCCGGACCAAGTTCTCGGAGGAATCGACGCCGGGCGCACGGTTCGACGCGGCTCACGGGGCGGACAAAATGGCGGATCGATGGCTGGAACGATTCGCGGAACTTGGCAGGGTGTCGGGATTCGACGATAAGCTAGAATTCTCGTTCGAGTCGCCGTGCACTCGTCCTCGCGTTTGATCTACGCTAGAAGGCAGAAGAGGCGAAATTTCAACGTTCGCGCTGAAAAGGATCGATAGCTCGCGCGAGGTGAGGAGGGGCTGGACGTGACAGAAAAATGCCGAAGAGCTTCAGGAAACCGGATAAACCGCATAACAGAAGCGGCTCGTATTTCCCATCTAATTGGAAAGCGTAGCGGAAAAAAGGGTTGCGTGGCATAACGATGCTTATCTTTCCGTAATCTCGCCTGTTTTCCGGCCGGCCGCGACGACGTTGCGAAATACAATTACGATTCTGTCTGGCAGAGAAGAATGAAACCGGGGGAAAAAATGGCGAAAAGGGGAAAAAAGGCGGAGGGAAAAGGCGGGATGGTAACGCGGAGGATCGGTCGGCCGGATATTTGAAATTCCTTAACGAGGCGGATCGACGTGCGCGCGTGCAGCCGTTGCAGTTGGCGATTTCTAGTTAAACGCCCGTGGGTAATTCGTTGCACGTAGAAATAAAGGTTAGCGAAATTCTCGGGCTGCCAGCCGGACAGATTTCCAATAACGCGGAGAAGTCACCGTCGATAATCTCGTTCGGCGAGTCGTCTTTTTTCCCGGAGGCCAGCTCTCTGCACGCTCCCGTGGCCTCTCGTCGATTTCTTACGGATGCGTCTCGACGATACGATAAATCATCTCGTTTCTCGTACGCAGCTTCGGACGAGCATTTTTATTTGACAGCGGCAGCCATGTAGCAGACTTTCCAAAGGCTACGTGCACGGTGAATTAAGTATCCGCCGGTATCCGCCCTCGGGAGAGCTTGTCAGGTGTTCCCGATAGAACGACAGCTTATTAAAAAGCTGTTCTCTGGGGGGACAGAGAGGAAGGGAGGAAGAGAAACGGCTCGTGGGAAGCGTTTTTCGCGTGGAAATTTCGTGAGAATCGCTTCCTCGTTCGATCGATCGCGCCGAGCGCTTCCCTCTTCTTCTTCTTCCTCTTGCTTCTTTTCAGCCGGGTTCCAGTTGCTTTCCAACTTTCGTCCGCGCGATGAGCTTGTTATATCGCGGTGAAATTCTTTCTTCGTGATTATGCAGTCCTCGGTACAGCGAGGTATATCGAACTGGCGATTCCTTTTCCTATTTTAAAACACTCCCCTGTCTCGTTTCTCTACAGCAGCGCTGTCAAACATCTACTAGCGATTCCTTTTTTGATGAGCTTGTTATATCGCGGTGAAATTCTTTCTTCGTGATTATGCAGTCCTCGGTACAGCGAGATATATCGAACTGGCGATTCCTTTTCCTATTTTAAAACACTCCCCTGTCTCGTTTCTCTAGAGCAGCGCTGTCAAACATCTACTAGCGATTCCTTTTCCTACTTTGGAACCCTCCCCTATCCAATTTCTCTAGAGCAACGCTGTCAAACTTATAGCTTTTATCAGCGATTCCTTTTTCTACTTTGGAACCCTCCCCTATCCAATATCTCTAGAGCAACGCTGTCAAACTTATAGCTTTTATCAGCGATTCCTTTTTCTACTTTGGAATCCTCCCCTTGCCATTTCTCTAGAGCGGCGATGTCAAACTTATAGCTTTTATCAGCGATTCCTTTTCCTACTTTGGAACCCTTCCCTACCCAATTTCTCTAGAGCAGCGCTGTCAAACTTATGGCCTTTTTCAGCGATTCCTTTTCCTACTTTGGAACCCTTCCCTACCCAATTTCTCTAGAGCAACGCTGTCAAACTTATAGCTTTTATCAGCGATTCCTTTTTCTACTTTGGAACCCTCCCCTTACCATTCTTCTAAAGCAGCGCTGTCAAACTTATGGCCTTTTTCAGCGATTCCTTTTCCTACTTTGGAACCCTCCCCTACCTAATTTCTCTAGAGCAACGCTGTCAAACTTGTGGCTTTTTTCAGCGATTCCTTTTTCTACTTTGGAACCCTCCCCTTACCATTCTTCTAGAGCAACGCTGTCAAACTCGCGGTTCTGGAAGCAAAGCTTGGAGAAAATAAAATTTCCCGAAGCATCGAGAGCTGATCCGGAGATAGGTTTTCCAAACATGGGCTCAGCTGATCCAGAGATACCTCGGTTGTCAGGAAAATATCGCGAAAAGTGGGAAGATCGCGATTCCTGCGGATCGCTCGATCAAGCGCGAGGATCCAGCGGTGTCATCGGCGGACCAGCTCTCTGACTCTCTCACGGCGGAAGAAGAAGAGAGAGAGATAGAGAGAAAGAGAGATTGGCGGCCGATGCAGACGCGTTTCCCTAGCGAGTTCTCGCCCTTTAATTAAACGACCCGAGCGCGCGAGGGAAAGAAAGAGGGCGCTAGAGAGGTGGATAAAAGATAGAAAGAAAGGAAGGAGGAAGGAAAGAAAGAAAGGAAGAATGAAAGGAAGAAAGAAGGTAAAGAGGGAAAAAAGGAGCCGTAGAAGAGAGAGAGAGAGAGAGTGGGTGAGACTGAGAAGGGGGTGGCGAGGCGCGAGGAAGGAAAAGGAGCGGAAGGAAAAAAGAGTAGAAGGAAGAGGAGGGGCAGAGCAATAATTACTACTGGGCTCACAGTTTCCAGGCCCGATGCCGGCGAGCAGTCATGTAAAAAAATCCCAACGCCACCCACACCGCGAGTCGAGGGGCCAGAGGTTAGTTATTCATGCGTCAAGGCGCCACCGCCACAAGTTATTCGAACCAGACCGTGCGTCTCTAACGCGCGGCTACGAAATTCTAAGCGGTTCTTCTCTCTCTTCCCCTCTCTCCTCCGCTCTCTTCTTCTTCTTCTTCCTCTCTGTCTTCCGTCGCGTGAAACACCGATAACTCTGCCGACCGGCCGGAACCTTCCTCCTCTTCGTGACATCTTTTGTCACGTACCCGGGGTTGTTTTCCATTCCTCGTCGCTTCTTCCCTGCCAGTCTCTATATCTTCGTCTTCCCCGTATCTCTTCGCGCTCTCTCCTTGCTTGTAACATGCCCCAAGACGTCTACCTTTCAATACGCCATCGACGACGAATCGCGTTCGAGTAAACTCGCGTAAACTCGTTCGCGAACCAGTTGACAGAGAATAGCTCAAGAGGATGAGAAACACGTCGTTGAGTTAACATAGAAATAATATCGTCGTGTTGGAGTATGTAAGAGTATGCGAACTCCGGTTACCGATAAGGTGACACGAGTGGCGAGCACCTAGCAGTGATAATCGAAGCCTCAAAAGGAATCTACGATCTGCTCGATCTTCGCGGTGGATTAACAAAAAGGCCCACCTTTAAAGGGGCAGCTGAGGGAGTGGACTGCGGAGTTTTACATGAAATCGTATCCAGTGGAATAAAGTATAATCGTGCATCGAGTGATAGACTCATTTTAACCCTTTGCACTCTCGGTCGCCATTTAATCGGAACCTAAAGATCGATGTTATCTAATATATCAAATTTAAAATTATCCAACGATCCGTGAAATGTGGAAGTAAAATAATTCTGCGTCTCAATTTGCATACGATTTTTTATTCACTGCTTTAAAAATTGCGAGAGGAATCTTTATTCGGATAGCATCTATCTTTGCTTCGAGGAACCATCCAACGCACGCAACGACGTAATGGGTCGGCATAGGGTCTATGAAAACCTAGCTGAAGGGTTCGACGAGACACTTCTTGACAGTGCACCGTCTACACCACGCATCATACTGCCAAGAAATATAAATTACAACCAGAATCAAAAGTTCGTTTCGACTAAATAATCCGATGTTTGTTACAAAGTGTCAACTTTATAGCAGAGTATTCGAATTAATATTTTTCTGTAACGAAAAATTCATCGAGTGCAAAGCAAAGTTAACCCTCCTCCCTTTATAGTCTCTGAATAACGAGTAGGTAAATTTCCACGGTTGCGAATCCTCGGACAGCAGCATCTCGCAAGCCTGCAAGAACCGACCCATCATATTCGCCTGGCTACGAATTTCATTTACATATTTACTGCTTCCCCGAGAATCTAATCTCGCGATGCTAATAGCCCGAGCACACGACCCCGGTCGCGCTAGCCGTGGTCAAAACTCAGCCACGAGGGGGCCCGAGCCGGGTACGTCGCGACGCTCGAATCCGCCAGGTCTATACGGGGGTACACGGAGGGCCTGATCGCGCACGGCTGCGGAGAGACAGTCGCGATAGCTCGGTATCGAAAGCCGGACGATAAAGCATTCGGCACGATGTATCGCGTGGAGCCGCGGTAATAGACGCGTCTTCATAAATCACGGCGTCTGTGGCTTTCGACGGGTCCGAAAAGGAGCGGCTGGAGGGTCGTGAAAAAGGAGGAAAAAGGACGGCCGGATGCTATGGGACCACGGGGCCGCCGGGACACGGGGTGGGATAGTAAATTGAAATAATTCTCGGCCGAAGAGAATAGCCGTCGGCCAGGCGAAGTGGAATCGGTCCGGCTAGCAGCCGAGCGTGTAGGGTGCAGCAGCCCGCTCTCTCTCCCGGAGAGGAAAACGATCCCGTGGCTGGTCTTCGAATAGGCCTCGTGACGATGTAGCCGTAAATCGAGGCGAGTTGATGGCGCATTGATTGCCTCGCATCTCATCACGCTCGAAACTTCCACGTTGCCCCGACCATTCCTATTTAGTCGTCCCGGTGCTACTTTTACGACGATCTTGACCACGAGTTGGGCACTAAGATCTCTAAAAAGGGGCCCCTGTAAGAACGCGAGCAAACTCTCGCGAATCCTAACATTCTCAAAGTTCCCAACGTCCCTAACCTTCCTCGTTCCTCGAAAATCGATCAGTTCCTCTCAGAGTTCCTCGTCAACCAGAGGAACCTCTTTAACGCGCACCGGAGGACGCGATCCGTCAGCCGTCTTCTCGGAACAAACTCGTCCCACAAATTAGCGCACCGGTCGATCCACCTCCTCTCTCTCTCTCTCTCTCTCTCTCTCTCTTCGTCTCTCCCCGAAGCGTCGGCCAACCCTTGGCAAGCCGAACCGGAACCGCAACGAATCGCGTCGGTCGCGAACGAAATCCGAGCGCGAGTACTCGAGCGGCTAGGACGAGAGCCACCAATGAACGAACGAAGCGATCGGGTAGACACCTGTAACCGCGATCGGTTCGCTCGTCAGGGCTCTGTTCGATTCCTCGGGCCGGAGTTGCCCATTCGCCGCGGCGCGTTTAACTGGATCGGGCGGTTCAGTACTCTCGTGGCCATTAGCCCCGGCCCGTAATTTACGTATTTGTTCTTCGGCTTGTAAATCTTCTTCTGCCTCGGTCTCCCGGCTCACGGCCGTTCCCCTCTTCCTCCCATTCCCGTTCCTTCTGTCCTCCGGTTCGCCAGCAGGGTTGGAGGCGCCAACGAGCGAGCAGGGCGAGCCAGCCAATATGGATAGGAATGCGTGACGTTACCATAATATTAATAGTTTATTTACCGAGGCCCATACGTCACTATGTCCCACAGTCGGCTTCGTGTATTAGTTAACGTCCGTTGCTCTTGCTCCGGGCGACTATCACTAAATATTCCTGCTCGCGAGGATGCTGACAGGGGTTGAGCGTGTACGCGGGGCTACGTGCACGCGGTTCTCCTCTGTGTACACGGGTATACCGTGCCGGTGCACGCGTGTACGTGTACTACGTGTAGCCCTACGGTTCGCGGGGAATAGTCGTATGGAAACGGTACGGACGTACGGTCTAGCTTCGAGTGTTCGACGGTTAATATTGATGGCGGGACGCGGGAACGGGCACGGTTAAACGATCCGGAGAAGAATCGGCATGGTAAATAACCTGTTCGCTCGAGTAGGCGATTATTTATGTCCGCGGTGGTAATTCTGATCGGGTTTTCGTGCGGCCACTCGGACGACGTTGCTCGGTGTCGCGGCTACCAGAGTAGCCGAAGAGTCTGCAGAGATTCGGTACGAGACGCGCCTCGCGGCTGCGTGGAAACGAAAATCTGGCAAAAAGAATGTCGCGAGTCACCGAACACGCAAGTGTTCGGAAACAACCGGTCCGAGAAGTTCGGGAGGTAGTTTGGGACGACAAAAGAAACCGTGACCCATATTACGGAGGGTAGCCAGAGGGCCACAAAGGGCTGACAGAATTAGCCATTCGGTCTCGTCAATTTCACAGCCGCGCCCTATTCTTAAGTCACCGACATTGTTGCAATCTACTTGTCTAAGCGACTCTGATCGTCTTCGTGACGGTTCGTTTACCTATTGTGCCAGGCCCCGAAGCGAGCGCAGTCTCGTTCGAAATCGTCGTTGCGTGCTCGCGGGACAAGATGGCGGCCGTTTCCCGAAAATCCTTTGCCGGCTGTAGGTCCGTTCCTCCGTGGGTCGCCGTGCAGTTTCCCAGAATGCGCGATTGATAATTGACGGGCGCCGTGGCAACGTGGTGAGGGGAAAAAGCAGTCTCTCGATAATGATACACGCCGATACGTTCAATTACAGTGCGGTGCATCGCGTGTGCGCGTCTAATGTGTCACTGTGGTATACCTATGCGCGTTGCACGCTCCCCGCTAGGGTGAGCGAGTGACTTCTAGGCTGCCGGTCGCGACAGACGCCGGATCGTTTCCGTGGCTGCGACTCTTTCGCTTCTCCGGCATCGAATCGAATTCGAGAGAGTAAAGGGAGAGGAGAGGAGAGCGTGTCTCTATCCGCGAGGTGATTAGGGACGTGTAAGAGCTAAGCGCTGCCAATAGGCGATTACCATACTCGAAACCGTACAGCGTCGAAGCTGGCAATGACCGACGAAGGGTACCGATACGTAGGTGATACGGGATTCCTCGATACGATCTTCGATGTAATTTATCGTTGATCTAATTCGTATTCGATCGGAATCGACTAGACGTTTCGACGGTATTATGACAGGTTTTTCCAAAGATCGAACGAATCCGCGATACTGGTGAAACCTAGGATACCGTTATTGCAAGAAACGTGTACTATAGAGTGGTCGGATGTCAGGCAATCGATCAGTAGATTGGCCTAATCGCGTGCACGAATTTTTTTAATGGAATGAACTTTCGCTCCCATTGACAGCGCACTTACCTGCGAATCGGCCCGACTCTGTTCTGCCAAGCTGCCTACGGTACTCGCGATCCTCGAGCCTCCTCGGACCCTTCTCCGATCTTCCTCTCTCGATATCGATACCTTCCCGAAGAGCAGGTCGGAAAATGTTAATAACGCGAATAAAACGATGGAATGGCCGCTGTCAACGAAGCGATCGTCGGAGCATGGTACGCGACGGTGGCAGGACGGTAGGACATACCGATGACTGGTGACCGATTGCCGGTCCACGGCCAGGAACCGTGGCCAGAGGAAGGAATTTGCCGAGTAATAGCTTCGAGCCTCCGACTATTAAACTGCCCGGTTACCGTCGACTTTTCTCCGCCCGTTCGTCCCCTCGGCCCCCGGCTGGCTCCCTTTTCTTTCACGCAGCCAACCCAGCGAGGACTGTCGTTGCCACGAAGCGCCAACCGAGCAGGTAGTCGCGGCCACAATCGCCGTGTGTGCCCTCTCACCTCCTTTCGTGTCACCACGGATTCGAGTGGAGATATTAAAAGGCAGTTTAAGAATGACTGGACGATGACTCATGACGCTTCTGCCATCGGCGTGTATTCGTTCTTTATCATCCCGGAGAGAGACGTGAAGAAGAGAAGAAGGTGGAGGAGGAGGAGGTGGAGGAGGTGGACCTGTGCGGGACCCGTTGACATCCTCGCAGGATTTGCCAGTCACTCCCGGTCGCAACCGGGACCCGCAGGATGACGACGGCGATTCGAGGCGAGGCGAACGCGTCGTGAGAGAGGAATCCTGCGTACGGAAGCTCCGATCGCCGATTTTGGCTGCTCGCTTCGGCTCCAGAGAGGGTCTTATCGAAGGTCGAGCCTTTTCGTCTCGCCTCCTTTCGTCCTTTTCGCACGGTCAAACGAGGGGAAGGTAATAATTTATGTTTGCCGAGTGATGGGATAAATGCTTTTCTGGATTCCCCCATTACTTTTCCTTCTTTTTCAACGGTTCCCGTCGATGCAGGCCGAGTGACAGCGTGTCTTCCACTCGGCTGGCCCAGCTACCTTGCGGGAATATCTTTTGTGAATTATCGCGCGAGTTGTTAATTGATCGTATATCAAACTGGAGGTACGTTATCGCTCTCCGGTATCATCCCGCACGTTGATCGACGCGTTGCAACGGTAACTGAACTTTATCGGCAAGCGATGTCGCTTACTCTGCCTCGAGGAACGTGCCGAGGAGCCTTTCCAATGGTTCGGAATCGAAATCGATCGAGACCGCGATACCGAGCGCCACCTGCCGATCCTGGAACCCCGAGAAGCGTACTAAAATCGTACGAAAATCGAATCGAACTAGCCAGGATCTCCAATTCGAGGGTTTGGATCGGGTGCGTGGATCGGCTATCGCAGGGACGAATCGGGATCGGTACCGGCGAGCAAGTGTCCATGCGCCGGTAAACGACCGAATCGAAAGGTCCATTTGTAACTCGGTCGGATCGTCTTGGGCCTCTCTCTTCGATGATCCACACCGGGTTCTCCTTTCTCCGCAGCGAAATCAAAGGGAGCCGACCGTTCTTATCTCGCTGCGGGGTCAAAACGTCCCGGCTGGATCTGGAACGAACCCTCTGCCACGGAACAATGACGGACTATCCGCGCTGGCCACCGTGCGCCATTGTTCTTTGTTGCGACCACCGTGAGCAGCCTCCTGATCGAATACCGAGGAGACAAACAGCGATCACGATCTACGGACCTGTCTAGGATAGCCTGCTCTCGCTTCTTTATGTTTCTATTCATCGTGATTACGGGTTGCGCCGGGGTCAGAGGTACGTGGAAATAGATCCTGGCGATCTTGGGGTATGCTCATTCCAGGCTTCGAATTTGTAACTCCATGTAACGCTCTAATATTCCCATTCGGCGAAAACAACTGATAGGACCGAGAGACTCACAAATGTGTCCCAAGTGAACGCGTTGCAATGGCCGAGAAACGCGTATATGCACCAGCTGTTGCGGTCCTAGGACCCATGCGGCACGTCCCAAGTGGTGGACTGTTTTATATCCTTATTGCAGCTATGAACAAAATCGCTGTGAACGAAAATTGCGTTTAAGCAGAAAGAGCGCTAGTTTTGAATGACTATCTTGGCAGCAACTAGACCCTACGGTACTCCCAAGTGGTGGACTGTTTTATATCCTTATTGCAGCTATGAACAAAATCGCTGTGAACGAAAATCGCGTTTAAGCAGAAAGAGCGCTAGTTTTGAATGACTATCTTGGCAGCAACTAGACCCTACGGGTTTACTCAAAACCGCTCAGTCCGCAAAGGATTAACTTAACGCTATGCCGTGGGCACGTCCAATCGGGATTCTTTTGTTCGACACTGATGGGACTGACTCATCATTTACGCATGATACCAATATGGTGTCACCGACATTCGCCCAATAGTTTTCGCATGACACCAACGTGGTGCCACCGGACGGCACAATGTTAACATTTCATTCTAGACACAAGTTTGTACTTGCCATAGTTGGAGTGCCCGAAATCAGACGCGAAACACCATTTGCCTCAGAATTTATCCTGCCAAATTGTAGACCTAAAGGTTCCTCAAAATGATCCAAAACCGGTCCTACTGTTCATCGTTCTTTGTTCTTACTCGTCTCGATTCCCATTCGTAAGAATCTCAGACTACTAGCAATAGAAAAATGTCTTTCCAAGAGAAGCCTGGGAGCATTGACGACCTCAGCCTAGCTCCAATTCCAGGCTCCGGAGGCTCGGTTTTATCCGCGATCTGACAGCTGGCGATTAGCGACAAGCTGGAATAGAAAATGCAGGGACCATATTCGGCGGATAATCGGCGTTCACCGAAAGCGTAGTCGGGAGGACGAAAGTGACATCGCGCGACACAATCCTCGTTAAAGTGGATCGGCTCCGCGGAGCGGCAAATCGGGTCGCGTTCCTCTCACCGTCCAACAATGTGGCTACCTTTCATCGGCAAACGGGGCACCACCTCTCTGCTCGCGATTCGATCGGGCTTGTCGCGCCGTCCTATCGCCGCTCGTCCCCCGGATATTGGTCCCCTCGATCGATCACGGATGCCGCGCGCGTTCGCCGCTCGTGATCTCGGTCCAGTTTCCTTAGAGCCGAGCTGATTCATTCGAAATCGCGCGCCGGGGGAGGCTCGTTCCCCTTTTTCCCTGCCTGCCGCGAAATTGCTCGGTATTTAGAGCGGTCACTAGACGCTTATAGGAGCGCGTACGTGACGCTGTCAAGCGCGAGAACGCGGCTGACGAGTGGACTAGCGCTTCGGCCCGGTGGTCGAAGAGAAAACGCTGAGTAGATACGCTCGAAGCTGCGTGGCTGTTGAAGAACCGTTCATTCGGAGCCTCTCGTCACCGGATTCAAGTAGATCAACCCGAATGCGAGTCCGGTATGCCGTGGTCATATGCGACCGTGTTTTTCATTCCAGGGACAATCAACGTGTCTGCCTTTACAGCGCTGTTAGTTCACAGTGATATTTCGGATCGTCGTGGTGTTGGAAATTAAACGATCTTGGACAGCCATCTTGAAACGGTGGTCTGTTAATTCATTCCGATTTACGGTTTAAATCGGAAGCTGAAAACTGGTACTACTCGTCTAAGCATCCTCTCGAGTTTCCGTAGGTATATTAGAACGACAAAATGGAGGAGAGTCTAGGACTCGAGCTTCGAAGCTCGAACATCGGTGAAACGAAACTCGAGCGAGAGTAAAGCATTGACGACGAAAGAAATTAGGCGGCCATCTTGAAACTGGCGGTCTGTCAGTTTATTTCAATTTACGATATTTGTATATTTAAAACGGAAGCTGAAAGCCCCCACTCGTCGATTCGCGCGCGCATCGCCTAAGCGTGCAATCTTTCATAGATATAAATCCAAAAATGGAGGAGAGTGAAGGACTCGTGGCGTTATACGACTCGAGCTTGGAAGTACGGATGTTAGCGAAACGGAACTTGAGCGAGAGTAAAGCGTTGGCGAAGAAAGAAGTTGGGCGGCAGTCGGTGAAGAGCAAAGCGGCAGCGCCGAAACGCAGCGCATCCCCGATCGACAAAAGGTGTCTAACGAACGACACGCCTCCGCTTTCTCGTCGTGGCGACGGGCAGGAACGCTTGGCCCGTTCACCGCGTGGCACGGAATCGTTAAGGCCATTATGTCGCGGAATTAAGACGTGAGCGGATCCGCCGCGGCAACATTAATCATTTCGGGACGCCTGACGATTCTTCCGGCGCAGAGGCAGCCGCCATTGTGCGACCGCGTACCCCTCAATGCCGTGTGATTACCCGGTGCAAGCGAGGGGCCCAGCGCGCGAGCGAGCGCGCGAGCGGCCGCAGAACCACACGCTGCTGGCCGTTATTATCGCGGCGAGTCGGTCCCCCGAAGTTCATCGTGGCCGATTGCGCAACGTGAGCCAGCAGGTGGTGCGTACAACAGATCGTAAAGACAGCACGAGTCGTTTTCAGCGGTCGATATCGGGCCAGAAGAGAAAGGGCCTACAAAGAAGGCGCGACGGGACCGACTCAGCTTGACGCGGGGAAAATCCACGCGAATCTTCCTCCGGCTCCGACGCCGTAATGACGGACAGGCTCGCGTTCTTCGGTCTGGGATGTACGCGGTAGGTCGCGGATTAGGAGAGGCGGAATTGGAGCATCGGATCGGTGTTGCGACACTTGGGGCTGCATGCAGAGTTTTGGTTCGTTCCACGAGGATGGATGGAAGCTGGGATATATATTTTACCGTGGTCTGATTGAAGTGCCGATTTTTATCTTCCTCGGTGTTACGAAGATACGGGGGAGATGGATTGAATAATTATATTTGATTTATTAATTCGTTTTCTTTCTTTTTGGTATCGAGGAGATCGGTTGATACGGTGTTCGTAATAATTACTCGCATATCGCAGCAACGAATCGCGATGTGTAATCGATAAATATCGTATCGCTGGTGGAAAGATACCGGTCTCCGGCGCGAAGATACTGCCAAGCACCTGGTCGCCGATGAAAGATCTTCCGACTTTAATATCTCGCGATATGACGCGTGCAATGACGAATGGTTGTCTGACAATACCCATAAACGCGGTTTCCAATACGAACCTGTGATTTTGATTTTACACGCACGCCAGACTATGTCCAGATGTATATATATTCTATGTGCCTCAAAGGGAAAACCAAAGATGGGGGGTGGGATAAGATATGGTTTTAAGCGTGTAAATAGGAGTATGTTTATGTTAGGTTAGGTTAAGATATTGTTATATGTTAGGTTAAGTTATTATTATGGTGGTAGCATAGGCTTTTATATCGTTATTATTGTATTGTTGTGATAGCAGTTATATATTTTATATAAAATAAGCAATATGTATGGAGGATAAGGGGAGACGGAACCCTTGTAATCCAATAGGAAGACAATAAAGATTTATATTGAGAATTAACTGGAACAATCGGCTACATCTATTGTCACCTAAAATAACTAAATATATCCTGAAAGGAGTGGGGGTTTGCTTCGTAGGGAACCTCGTGTCTCCTGAACCCTCGCTTGTTTTCGAGTCGTCTTTGTTTCACATCTGATCTGTACGTTTGTAAAATGAAAATGTGTTCGTCCAATTTCAAGAGTGCTTATATTTCACCACGTACCAACAATTTATCTATCTATCTATCTATCTATCTATTCAATGTACCAATTTTTCACCAGATGGTCCAAGGATAGCGTTAATAAAAGCAATTGTGAAAATTCTTGAACTATTCTACAATTCTGTAAATCGTGGAGCACCGGCTTTAAACGATACGGCGACGAAATACCTACAAAGTCGTCGAATCGCGTTTCAGCTTCGCGTTTAATATACGAGAGTTTCCTTAAAGAGACTGCGAAATCTCAATTTCAGAGAGTGGGCAAGGGAAACTTTGTTCTCTGAAGTATCAAAGGATTACGTCTGTAACAACGACGAAAGAAAAGCTTCCTCTTTAACGCGGGCGCAGAAAAGGAAGGAAATAAGCTTTCTTTGAAAATCACAGAAATCCGGTATTCCTGCCTCGCTAACTTCTGTCTCTTTGTACCCCGTCTTCCGACATTATGCTCGAGGTATAGTTCAATTTTTCACGGTTCCCCCCTTTGCTACCATCCTCCTCCTCGCGCGCAACCCCTTGTACCCTAAGTTACAGTCAGCTATTTATCCGCTCCATCTACAACCGTCTATCGATTCCTTTGTCTACCTGTCCGTCGTTATAGCGTCTTCTGTCATTCCATTTCAATCCACCGACGAATTCGCGAAATCGAAATCGAATTCGTCAAAACAGTACGTCGGGACCCGCGCGGACCCATCGATTTTACTATGATAGTCTAACGATTTATTATTTTGGAAGACAACGTTATACATTGTCACTTGTGTCTTAACCAATTGCTCTGGCAAGAAATTGACATAGACTCGTGTGTAAGAACGGTTCAGTGTTTCTGTGACATTTGCTTGACAACGTGTACACCACGTCGTTGGCAATTCTGTCACAAAAATATTACGACGTGTGTGGTACAGTGGTTAAAGCGCTTCCGACGTTTGGAACCGATATAAAACAGTTGACAGCTGTGACTGGTCAAGCGTTTATTCTTTCTTGACAGTCAGTGTCATTCTTCGCTGCATATGGACGTGAAGGGTCCAACCTTTTATCAGCCATATTAAAATTGTATTATATCCCTTATTTTCCTTATTCTTAATTAAAATTACTGTCTCACTAAATATGTGAAGCATTGTGTTGATTTTCTAACCTTTGAATGTACAATATATTATTATTGAGATTATGGGTTTTAATAATTAATAATTCTAATTCTAATAACTAAGTCGAATAATTAAGATACGTATATTATTATATATTCTCTGTTGAACTCTTTTATCACTCAAAATATATATTTCTTTCAGTGCTTCTCTTGAGAGACCGACCGACTCGCAAGAAAGTGTCAAAGTGAGTACGTGGCATGATTCGCTTAAACCCCTAATTCTTGTCGAATATTTAATTTATTATTATTTATATAAATATTCTTTCTATGAATTTCTACCTTATAAACTATTTATTCGTATATTATATCCTAGATTGATTTTTGTCTACAATTAAATTATGCTCCCAAAGCCCGCTCATTATTTCGCCGCGCGCGTTAACGCGATTGTCACCTTAATAAATTACATTACGCGTCTGGCAGTTTGAAAATCGGCAGCACGGGAACGACCGATGGCGAAACGAGGTAACGAACGAGTGGAAATTGGGCAATTGACGGGTAACGAGCGGTCGCCTCGAGACACAACGGCCGCTCGAAATCGTTAATTAGCCGTTCATGAACGCGGCCACGATGACAACAATATTATCGTCCCGGGTACGTGAGAAAGGCGTGACGTAATCCGAAAAAGGTTCGACGCTCGGCTCGCATGAAAGCCACGGGGATGGACGTGGAGCAAGGTAGCCGTGTACCGGTGGAAAAGAAATCGCTCCTCTCTAGCCGAGATCCGCTTAGACTGATTTATAGCAAAGGAATGATGAGGCATTGCGCGATGTTAAACGCTGCCTTTATGACCCGCTGCTGATCCTCTGACGCTGACTTTGATTGCGCATCATTAATCAGCGGGGTTGCGCTCGGGCTCTCACCTCGGCGCTGCTCACCCTGTCCAAACGTCCCACTATGCGATCCAGTTGCGCCACTTTTCGCTCCGCGTCCATCGGTGCCGATTTCCTACCGATTCTGCCAATTCACTCGGGGATGATTGAAAATATGTCTCACGCGTTCGATGGGTACCTTGGGCACAGAAAATATCCCGTATTCTTAACACGGGAGTCAGGAAAGTGACCGTCTATCGTTGACAGAGATTAGGAAATTATCAAGCATCGACAGGGATGACTAATTTGCTTTTGCAAGAAATATTAGCATTGATTTATTGCATAATTCTATGACGCCTTCGATGACTACCTTGAGCATAGGAAATATCCCGTGTCGTTAATACGGAAAATCCAAAAAGTGACTATCTATCGTTGACACAGATTAGGAAATTATCAAGCATCGACAGGGTTGATTAATTTAACTTTGCGGGAAATATTAGCGTTGAGTTAGTGTATAATTCTACGACGTGTTCGATGGCTACCTTGGGCACAGGAATTCCCCCATATTGTTAATACAAAATTCAGAAAAGTGACGGTCTGTCGTTGACAGAGATTAGGAAATTATCAAGCATCGACAGGGTGGATTAATTTAACTTTGCGAGAAATATTAGCGTTGACTTACTGTATAATTCTACGGCACATTTGATGGCTACCTTGGGCATAGTATCGTTAACACGGAGAGACAGAAAAGTGACCGTCTATCGTTGACAGAGATTAGGAAATTATCAAGCATCGATGGGGATGATTAATTTCCTTTTGCCAGGAATATTAACGTTGATTTACTCCATAATTCTACGACGTGTTTGATGGTAACCTTGGGCACAGAAAATACCTCGTATCATTAACACGGAAAGTCAGAAAAGTGACCATCTATCGTTGACAGAGATTAGGAAATCATCAAGCATCGACGGGGATAACTAACTTGTCTTTGCGAGAAATATTAGAGTCTAGTTACTATATAGTCCTACGAAGCCTGTATTGTATTTATTAACGTAAAAAAGTCCCAAATTGGAATATCACGAGACAAAATACGCGATATCGTAACACGCGATGATTTCGCTGAGAAGTGGCTTCCCTCGGAAAGAAGTGGTACACTATCGATCACCGCGGACTGGAGGTATCGATCAATCAAGTAGTCAGTTTCTCACCAGATTCTACCACGAAACGACGTGCACCGAAAGAACTATGATAAACGTTTATCTCGTGCACATTGCCTTATTCTCGTTCATAAGACACGTCATTAGAATCATTGGAATATAACAGTCGAAACGGCGAGCTGCAGTCGCTTTCTTTTTCCCAGTTACGATAATTGCTATTGGCAAAATTGATATTGGCTTTTATCGAAGTAGAATCGCAATTATGCCCATCTACCGATGTTAATTATACCTCGTTAATTATTGTCTACGTACAGGTGGTATTCTTGTTATTTACACGTGACATTCTGGCGTTCGAAAGCCAACGATGCAACATTCTTTCACACCCTCTTTTATACTGAAATCGAACATGTCTAATTAACAATTAACAGCGCAAACCTATATTTTCAACTTTTGTCTAAATGCAATGTTCCTACGTAAATCGTAGCAACAGAAATGACTTGCCAAAGTTCGCATAATTACACTTTTATCCTAATAAGTGTCAAAATTAATTCGATTAAAAACAGTTTAGCATTCCCAATGATTACAAACTCAAATTTCGAGGTTACTAATTTTTACTCACCTCGTATCTACACTCGTTGAACATAGAATCTTCCACTAGACACCATTCACAGGACTCCAGTTAGCCTCCTCTCGAAGAATCGTAATTTTGCGTAATTCTTTGACACCTTTTTGACAACCGCTAGCTTGTCACGACTCACCCACTCGTTTACAGCGTTAAATCAGGATAGGGAAATTGTGGAACGAAGACTGGGAGTCTGTTGGAAAGAAGTGTGATCGACAATTAACACGGCAACCACCGCGTAGATCGTTCCCGGGCACGCAGCAGCTAACTATCGGGCACACCTGATCGCAACCTGCGCGTTAAGTATCGCGAGCGTTATAACTTGGCGTGGCCGACACCTTGCCAGCATCGGTCGGCTGCTCCCGTTCCGACGATTATCTCGATTACCCGCGTCCGCTTCTTAAACAAGCCACCCTTCCCCTGCTGCCTGTTTGCTCGTCGGATTAAAATGTGTTTGGCCAAATACTTAGTCGCGCCCGAGTAGTCGTAGAGTTGTTTGCCATGCTTGTAGCACGCGTATCGCTAGTCGATCTCGTTCGCTCTGCTTCGATTTATCAACGAGCAATCGTAAACTACATCGGTCGTTACGCTTTGAGGATCGCGTTTCATTCGATCCGACATCGCGACTGCCAGGGATTCGCCGATCGAATTGCCCAAATCCATTTCACCTCCAACCCCCCTTACTTTTCCACCTATTTAATCACTCGTATTTTCTTTCGGAATTTTCCCGAGAAATCCCAATCTTCTTCGGACACCTAGCAGGCGACTAATCAGCGGACTCTTTACGTTCACTGCTATTCGAATGACACGAAAGATTGTCATCCTTCGAGATATTCCGAAGGGAGAAATAATCTACGCTAAAATCTTTCCAAGACCACGTTCGCGTTGCTACATCTTGTCGGAATAATTGCGAGAGATCTCTAGCGAGGCGATTTGAAGTAATCGCGAGACAAAATGGTACGCGTAAACGGGGGACAATTTAGGGAATTTATGTAGGAGAATATCAGTAGCTGTTCCAGGCTCTAAAAAGCTTGTTATTCCTCGAAGCAACGCCCCGGTGGTGTTCGTCGTTAGCCGTCGCGACGCTTCGCAGCAGGTGTTCCCGTCTGTCGAGTATCCGGATCCTCGTGGCTGGTTCGGACGAAGAGGACAGGCAGAGGAGGAGCGGCTAGCGGATGGAATCTCGAGGAAAAACGGCCCGGGAGAAAAAGCTGAGCGATCACGGTGAAGAGGGAAAGCCTGTTTGCGAGGAAAAAGCAACGTCTTGGAGACGATCCTCGGACAGGGAGGAGCGGAAGGGAGCGGGGAGCACAGCCGGGGTGCAGAAGCGCGAGCGATTCGTCACAGATATTATTTCTGAAGGGGTAGTCTCGCTCTTTCTCTCCCCGTTTCGAAGCACCGGCACAATACAAGTCAACACGGCTGTCTGCGTAATGAAGTACTTTTTCGAGGGTCGATCCCGCCTAACAGAGACGAAGAAGAGGCCAGAGGGGACCGGTAATTGGGGGGGTAGCCCACTCTGGCCGCAACCCCCAGGAGGGGCCACGAGAAAACCCTTAACATATGCTACCCTCGATCGGCTGGTATCCTCGTTTGTCCCTGTTCCGCGTCTACGACTACGTGCATGGCCCCTCTAATCCTCCTGATCTCGATGTCGAGCCCTGTGTAATAGATAAATAAAGGCTGCGAGTCCCGTGCGCGAACCGACCAAATCTGCTCCGCGTCGAGTGGCAGCCGAAGTGAGCAGCGCAGAATAGTGTCAAGGGTTTTCGAGATTTCCAGTCGGTTTCCGTGGGGATTCTTCACGGATTTGCCGGAATACGTGGATTCAAAGGGTGACTTCGATTGCTTTCTTTGGCTTGCATTCCTTTCGCCACGATTCTGGCAATACTCTCTTTGCTACATTAGAATGGGTTAGGGGGTTTGAACGTCTTGATCAAACTTTGTGGAGAACCTAACATTATTAATTATTAATTAAATTGAAGATAAAACTATGCTATTCTTCAGCTATTCTTCTACGTACAGACAATGTTCCAAGGTTGACAGTATTTAATATCGTGGAGTAATCGTGATCTAAAATCGATATTGGGTTATTTAGCTTATATGCACAAAACCTGGGAAATTTATACTGCACTCTCTCGATCATGATTTCGTGATTCAAGCTTTTCAGAGATCATAAAATTGAAGCGTATTCCAGTAAGGGATGAATAAGGATAATATATAGGAATTTTATACTGTGAATTGAATATTCATATGTCCACTATATTTAATATTATGTTCGATTTCAGCGAATCGGTATCAATGGATCAATTAAATAGGAAATGTCAGGATGATTTCGTGATTAAAGCTTTTCGGGGACCATATAATTGAAGCGTATTCCAGTAAGGAACGAATAAGGATAATATATAGGAATTTTATAGTGTGAATTGAATATTCATATGTCCACTATATTTAATATTATGTTCGATTTCAGCGAATCGGTATCAATGGATCAATTAAATAGGAAATGTCAGGATGATTTTGTGATTAAAGCTTTTCGGGGACCATATAATTGAAGCGTATTCCAGTAAGGAACGAATAAGGATAATATATAGGAATTTTATAGTGTGAATTGAATATTCATATATCTACCATATTTAATATTACCTGTTTGTTGTTGGTTGTACAAAATAGGTATTTTCGATTTCAACGAATCGGTATCGATAGATCAATTAAATAGGAAATGTCAGGATGATTTCGT
>NW_016909008.1:0-2709 GCF_001483705.2 Eufriesea mexicana | reverse complement strand
AGTTTGAGTTAGGCTATGCTTGGCTATGATGTACTCTGTGTGGTAGGTTCTCGTAGCTTAGACTATTCCTAAGCTATTATATATATACTATATTATATTATATATATTATTATGTGGACTTCTGCGATCTAGAATCCACCAATGTGTTCTGCTTGGCTCTGCGGTGGCAACCAATTGTGGTCACGGCGAGTTAGGTTGAGTGCGTTTACGTTTGGTTATGTTTCGTTTGGTTAGGTTAGGGGAGCATGGAGCTCAATTTAACGCTATAGTCTGCTGCTAGGTGGATTTCTGCTCCCTACAGTGTTCTAATATTTTCAGCTTGGCTCTGGCAAGGCCGGCAATAGTGGCAGAAATCCATCGAATAGCAGTGTACAGCACAAAGGATGAAGCGATCCTGACCAAACATAGCCTAACCCAACCTAACCGAACGTAACTTGATTCAACATTACGTGCCGACACCACTGTTTCTATCCTTCCCAGAGCCAAGCTAAAGATACAAGAGCACTGTAGCTGGCGGAAATCCACCTGACATTAGACTATAGCACTAAAGTCAAAGCTATCCTCTCCTGACAACCAACCGTAACATATCCGAACGTAACATAACGCAATCTAACATGCGGCGAACACTATTGATGGCCTCCGCAGAAACAATCCGGAAACATTAGTGGAGGGTAGAACGCAGATGCCCATAGTATCGCTGGTATGTAAGAAATGGCAAAACTTCCAAAGCCTAACCCAGACCAACAGAACATAACCGAACACAGCCTAACTCAATCTAACGTGCCGAGACCACTACTGCTGGCCTGCACAGAGACAAGCAAAGCACATTAGTGGTGAGTAGAACATAGATTTCCACAGAATCGCAGCGTCTGTAAGATAAGACTGTGCTACCTAAACTTAAGCCAAACAAGCGGAACATAACCAAACAGAGCATAGCTCAACCCAACATGCCGGGACCGCTATTGTTGCCCTCCTCAGATCCAGGCAGGACATAGTAGAGCACAGTGGGGCGAACAAATCCATCGCATAGCAGTGTACACCACAATAGTTGAAGCTATCCTGACAAAACTTCGCCTGACCAAACCTAAGCGAACGTAACACAAACAAACATAGCCTGACACATTCTGACGTGCCGAGACCACTGTCGCTGCACTCCCCAGACCCAAACAGGGCATACTAGAGCGCTGTTGGTTGCAGAAATCCACGGAACAGCAGTGTACAGCACAAAGGAAGATTCTATCCCGACCAAACTTGGCATAAACCAACCTAACCGGGTGTAACCTGACACAACATAACGTGCCGAGACCACTAATGCTGGCCTTCCCAGAGCCAAGCTGAAAATATTAAAGGACTGTAGGGAGCCAAAATCCACCTAATAGCAGCCTATAGCACTAAAGTAAAAGCTACCTTATCCTTACCTAGCCAACCGTAACATAACCAAACGTAACATAACACAACCTAACGTACCGAGACCGATATTTTTGTCCTCGCCAGTGTCAAGCTGGGCATTCTACAGCACAGAAGAGCGCAGAAGTCCAGCGAATAGGAGCGACCAGCTTAAAAGTTAAAGCTATCCTAGCCATACTTATCCAGATCCATCTTTACCGAACGTAACCTGACTCATCGTAACGAGCCGAGAACACTATTGCTGGCTTTCTCAGAGACAAACCGGAAACGTTAAAGTGTAGTAGGGAGCAAAAATCAACCTAATAGCAGACTATAGCACTGAAGTCAAAGCCATCCTCTCCTAACATAACCAACCGTAACATAACCAAACATTACCCAGCCAAACCTAACGTGCGGCGACTACTATCGCTGGCCTCCCCAGAGTCAAGCGGAACACGTTAGTGGAGAGCAGAACTCAGCAATCCATGCAGCCTGAGTGTTGATCAGAAAAGTCTAAGCAACCAAAACCGAAACCAAACCACCTGTATATAACCGAACATATCCTAACTCAACCTAACGTGCGGAGAACGCCATTGCTGCCTGTCTCAGAGTTAAGTAGGGCACACTAGTGCACAGCAGAGAGCAGAAATCCACCGAATAGCAGTGTAGAGAACAAGAGTTAATGCTATCCTTACCAAACGTAGCATAACCCAACCTAAGCGAATGTAACATATCTCAACCTAACGTGCAGAAACTGCCATTGTTGCACTCCCCAGAGCCAAGCAGGACATGCTGGAGCACAGTAGAGTGCAGAGATACAACAAATGGCAGTGAACAGCATAAAGTTAAAGCTACCCTGTCCAAAAATGACTCATCCAACCTAACCGAACGTAGCATGGCAAATTATAACGTGCCGATACAACGATTGCTGGCATTGCCAGAGCCAGGCTGGAAATACTAGAGCACTGCAAGGCGCAGGAATCCGCGTAATAGCAGACTATAGCACCAAAGTCCTAGCTATCCTCTCCAAACCTAGGGAATCGTAATATAGCCAATCGCATCCTAGATTACACCTACGTGCCGCGACCGCTCTTACTGGACTCCCCAGAGGCAAGCCGGAAATGCCAGAGTGCAGTAGATTGCAGAAATCCACCGAATAACTGTGTATAGCACGAAAGTCAAAGCTATACGTACCAAACGACACATAACCGGACATAACCAAACATAACATAGCTCAATCAAACTTTCCACGACCACGAATTCTCGCCTCCCATGATTCGTGCTGAATATAGTAGAGCAATGTAGAGCACAGATATTCACGAA
>NW_016909007.1:17184-75990 GCF_001483705.2 Eufriesea mexicana | reverse complement strand
GTTACGTTCTACCATGGCCAGCTTGGCTAGGCTAGGAGACGGAAGCTTTGACTTTAGTGCTATGTTGTGCTATTACGTGGATTTCTGCGCCCTACTGTTCTCTAATATTTTCAGCTTTTCTCTGGGAATGCAAGCAACAGCGCCTTGGCACGTTATGTTGTGTCAGGCTACGATCTTTTAGGGTGGGTTGTTCCAAGATTGAGTAGGATATCTTTAGCTTTTGTGCGGTACTCTGCTATTTGGAGCATTTCTGCGCTGTACAGTGCCGTAGTATGTCCTGGTTGGCTCTTGGGCGGGCAACAATAGCTGTGCAGACACGTTAGGTTGTGTCAGGCTATGTTTGGTTATGTACCTTTGGTTTGCCTTAGGCTTGGATAGCTTTGACTTTTCTTATACACACAGGGATTATGTGGATTTCTGCGTTCTACTTTCCACTATCGTGTTCCACCAGCCTCTGGGTAGGCCCAGCAATACTGGTCGCGGCGCGTTAGGTTCAGTTACGTTACATTTGGTTATGTTACGGTAGGTTACGCTAGGAGAGGGTGGCTTCAACTTTAGTGCCATAGCATGCTATCAGTTGGATTCCTGCGCCCTACTGTGCTCTAATACTTTCAGCTTGTCTCTCGGATGGCCAGCAATAGTGGCCTGGGCACGTCATGATGGGTCAGGTTAGGTTCGGTAAGGGCGGGTTATTCTAAGCTTGGGCAGGATGCCCTTAGCTTTTGTGCCGTACACTGCTATTCGGTGGAGTTCTGCGCTCTACAGGACCCTAGTAGGTCCTGGTTGGCTCTGGGTAGGGCAGCAACAGCGGTCTCGGCAACTTAGGCTGTGTTAGGGTATGTTTGGTTATGTTGTGTTGCTTTGGGTTAGGTTCGAGCAGCTCTGACTTTTTCGATATACGCAGAGATTCCACGGATATCTGCGTTTTGCTCACCACTAATGTGTTCTGCTTGGCTCTGCTGAGACCAGCAATAGTGTTCGCGGCACGTTAGGTTGAGTTCGTTCACGTTTGGTTAGGTTAAAGGAGCATAGCTTTGACTTTGTTCCGTTGTCTACTATTAAGTGGATTGCTGCGCCCTACAGTGCTCTAATATCTTCAGCTTGGCTCTCGCAATGCCAGCAATAGTGTTGTTGTCCCATTATGATGAGTCATGTAACGTCCGGTTATGCTGGGTCAGGCTATGTATGGCCAGGGTAGCCTTAACTTTTGTGTTGTACACTGCCATTCGGTGGACTTCTGCGCCCTACAGTCCTCTAATATTTCCAGCTTGACTCTAGCAAGGCCATCAAGGGTGATCTCGGCACGAAACACTGAGTCAGGCAGCGTTCGGACAGGTCGGGTTAGGCTACGATTTGAGGGATAGCTTTAACTTTTGTGCTGTACACTGCTAATCGGTGGATTTCTGCGCTCCACTGCGCTCTAGTATGTCCTGCCAGTCCTGGGGTGGGTCACAAGGACGGTGTACGCACGCTAGGTTGAGTCAGGCTATGTTTGGTTATGTCTTGTTGGTTTGGTTTAGGCTTGGCTAGCTTTGACTTTTCCGATGCACAATCCGATTGTATGGATTTTTGCGTTCTACTCTCCACTAACGTGTTCCGCTCGACACTGTGGAGACCAGCAGTAGTGGTCACGGCACGTTAGGTTAAGTTGGGTTACGTTTGGTTAAGTTACGGTTAGTTATGGTAGGATAGGATGGCTTCAACTTTAGTGCCATAGCATGCTGTTAGTTGGATTCCTCCTACCTACAGTGCTTTAATATTTTCAGTTTGGCTCTGGGAAGGCCAGCAATAGTGACCTCTGCACGCTACATTGTGTGAGGTTGCGTTAGGTCAGGCTAGGTCAGAATAAGTTTTATCAGGATAGCTTCTACTTTTGTGACGTACACTGCTCTTCGGTGGATTTGTGCTCTCTACTGCACTCTAGCATGTCCTGCACGGCATTGGGGAAGGCAGGAATAGCGGTCTCGGCACGTTAATGTTGAGTTACGCTACGTTTGGTTATGTTCTGATGGTTTGGGTTGCCTCGACTCATTTGATGTACACTGCGATACTACGGGTTTCAGCATTCTACACTCCACTAGCGTGTCCTGCATGTATCTGGGGATGATAGCAATAGTGGTCGCGGCTCGTTAAGTTGGGTTAGGCTACGTTTCGACGTGTTAAGGTTGGTTTCGTTAGGAGAGGGTGGGATTGACTTTGGTGCTATGGTCTTCTATTAGGTGGATTTCTGCGCCCTACTGTGCTCTAAAATGTCAGTTTGGCTCTTGTAATGCCAGCTGTAGAGCTCTCGGCACTTTACATTTAGTCACGTTATGTTCGGTTAGGCTAGGTTATGATAGGTTTGGTCACGGCAGCTTCCTCTTTTGTGCCGATCACTGCCATTCGGTCGATTTCTGCGCTCTATTGTGCTCTAGTAATCCCTGCTTGGCACAGTCGAGGGCAGCAATAGCGTTCTCACCGAGTGAGGTTGAGACTGGCTACGTTTGGTTATGTTCTGTTGGTTTGGGTCGAGTATGGGAAACTGTGACTTACCTGTTATACACAGCGATTCTTCGGATTTGTGCACTCTACTCCACACTTGTGTGTTCTGCTTGGCCCTGGATGGGCCAGCAATAGTGCTCGCGGCACGTTCGGTTGAAGTGGCTTATGCTTGGACACGTTACAGTTGGTTAGGTGTGCAGCGGTTAGCTTCGACTTTAGCGCTTTAGCCACCTATTAGTTAGATCTCTGCGCCCTACTGTGCTCTAATATTTTCAGCTTTTCTCTGGGAATGCAAGCAACAGTGGCCTTGGCTCGTTATGTTGGGGCAGGCTACGATCGTTTAGGATGGGTTGTTCCAAGTTTGGGTAGGATACCTTAAGCTTTTGTGCGGTACTCTGCTATTTGGAGCATTTCTGCGCTGTACAGTGCCGTAGTATGTCCTGGTTGGCTCTTGGGTGGGCAACAATGGCTGTGTAGACACGTTAGGTTGAGTCAGGCTATGTTTGGTTATGTACATTTGGTTTGCCTTAGGCTTGGATAGCTTTGACTTTTCTGATATACACGGGGTTATGTGGATTTCTGAGTTCTACTTTTCACTATCGTGTTCCGCCTTCCTCTGGGGAGGCTAGCAATTATGGTCGCGGCGCGTTAGATTGAGTTACGTTACGTTTGGTTATGTTACGTTTGGTTACGCTAGCAGAGGATGACTTTATGTTTAGTACCATAGCATGCTATTAGTTGGATTTCTGCGCCCTAATGTGCTATAATATTTTCAGCTTGTCTCTCGGATGGCCAGCAATAGTGGCCTTGGCACGTTA
Source organism: Eufriesea mexicana (assembly GCF_001483705.2). Lineage (NCBI taxonomy): Eukaryota > Metazoa > Arthropoda > Insecta > Hymenoptera > Apidae > Eufriesea > Eufriesea mexicana. Next base: position 72,691 of record NW_016909007.1, on the reverse strand, counting down.
TGATGGGTCAGGTTAGGTTCGGTAAGAGTGGGTTATTCTAAGTTTGGGTAGGATGCCCTTTGTTTTTGTGCTGCACACTGCAATTCGTCGTATTTACTGTGCTCCAGTATGTCCTGGTTGGCTCTGAGATAGGCAGCAATAGCGGTCGCGAAACGTTGGTTTGGGTTAGAGTGCGATTGGTTATGTCACGATTGGTTATGTTAGGAGAGGTAGATTAGCGCTATAGTGTGCTATTTTGTGGATTTTTGCGCCCTACGGCGCTATAATGCTTCCATCTTCGCTGTGGGAAGGCCAGCAATAGTGGTCTCTGCACGTTATATTGTGTCAGGTTGCGTTCGGTTAGGCTGGGTCAGGGTCAGGTTGGTCGCGATAGCTGCAACTTCTGTGCTGTACACTGATATTCGGTGGACTTCTGTGCTGTAGTGTGTTTTAGTATGTCCGGCTTGGCTCTGGTGGGTGCAGCAATATCGGTCACGGCATGTTAGTTTGAGATAGGCTATGCTTGGATATGTCCTGTTGGCTTGGGTTTGGGATGGGTAGCATTGACTTTTCTGATGTACACTGCGATTCTATGAATTTCTGCGCCCTACTATCCATTACGGTGCTCTGCTTGGCTCTAGGCGGGCCAGCAGTAGTGGTCGCGGTACGACAGTTTGAGTTAGCTTTCGTTTGGCTACATCACGTTTGGTTTGGTTTCGAGAAGATAGCTTTGACTTTAGAGCCATAGTCTGCCATTAAGTGGATTTCTGCGCCCTACAGGGCTCTAGTATTTTCAGCTTAGCTTTGGCAATTCCTGCAATAGTGGTCTCGGCACTTTTCAATGTGTCATTCTACGTTCGATTTGGTTGTGTTAGGCTAAATTTGGCAAAGGTAGCATTTGCTTTTGTGCTGAACACTGCTATTCGGAGGATTTCTGGGCTCTACTGTGCTCTAGTATGTCCTGCTCGGCTCTGGAAAGTGCAGCAATAGCTGCCTCCGCATGGAGAGTTGAGTTAGGCTATGCTTGGATACGTTCCTTTGGTTTGGTTTTGGTTTGAGTAGCACCGACTTTTCTGATGTTCACTGCGATACTAGGGACATATGCGCCCTACTCTCCACCAGTGTGCTCTGCTTGGCTCTGTGGAGCCCAGCAATAGTCGTCGCGGCACATTTGGTTTGGCAACGTTACGTTCAGCTGTGTCGCGTTTGGTTAGGTTAGGAGAGGATAGCTTCGACTTTAGTACTGTAGTCTGCTATTAGGTGGATTTCGGCGTACTACAGGGCTCGAATATATTCAGGTTAGCTCTGGGAAAGCCAGCAATTGTGATCTCAGCAATTTATGTTTCGTCAGGTTACGTTCGCTTAGGTGGGGTCAGGCTATGTTTGGACAGGATAGTTTTAAACTTGTGCTGAGCACTGTTGTTCGGTGTGTCTCCGCGCTCTACTGCACTCCAGCATGCCCTGCTTGGATCTGGGGGGGGGGGCAGCAAGGGCGATTCCGGGTCATGTTATGTTCTGTTGGTCTAGGGTTGTGTACGGATAGCCTTGACTTCTCGGTTATACGCTGCGTTTCTGTGGATTTCTGCGTTCTATCCTCCACTAAAGTCTTCTGCTTGCCTCTGTGGAGGCCAGCAATAGTGGTCGCCACTAGATTGGTTCAGTTAGGTAAGGCTCAGTTTTTTTACGATTGATTTTGTTCGGAGAGGATATAATTGATTGCAGTGCTATATTCTGATATCTGGTGGACCACTGCGCCCTACAGTGCCCTAATATTTTCAGCCTGGCTCTTCGATAGCCAGCTATAGTCGTCTCGGGTCGTAACGTTGCGTCATCTTACGTTCGGTTAGGTGGGCTGGGCTAAGTTTGGTTAGTATAGCTTGAGCTTTTGTTCTGTAAACTGCTATTCGGTGGATTTCTGTGATCTGCTGTGCTGCAGCATGTCCTACTTGGCACTGGGGAGGGCGTCAATGGCAGTCACGGCACGTTTGATTCATTTAGGCTATGTTTGGTTATGTTCTGATTGCTTGGGTTAGGTTTGGTTGGCTTTGACTTTTCTGATATGCACTGCGATTCTATGGATTTCGGCGCTCTACTCTCGTTTAATGTGTCCTGCTTGGCTCTTTGGAGGCCAGCAATAGTGGTCGCGGATCGTTAGGTTGGGTTAGCTTACGCTTGGTTATTTTACGGTTGTTCAGGCCAGGGCAAGTTATCTCTTACTTTGGTGCTATTTTTTGCTATTGGGTGGATCTCTACTACCTACAGCGCTCTAATATTTTCCGCTTGGCCCTGGGAAGGCCAGCAATGCTGGTCTGGGCACGTTATGTGAGTCAAGTTTCTGTCGGTTAGGTTGGGTGAGGCCAAGTTTGGTCAGTATTGGTTTAACTTTTGTGCTGTACGTTGCTATGCGGTTGATTTCTGCGCTCCTCTGGGATCTAGTATGACTGTTTCTGGGGAGTGCAGCAATAGCGGTCTCGGTACGTTAGGTTGAGTTAAGCTTTGTTCGTTTATGTTTTCATTGGCTAGGATAGGAGGGGGTAGCTTTGACTTTAGTGCTACAACCTGCTGTTACGAGTATTTCTGCGCCATACAGTGCTTTATCATTTTCAGCTCGGCAATGGGAAGGCCAGCTATAGTGGTTCCTGCCCTTTATGCTGGGTCAGGTTACGTTCATTTGGGCCTGGTTATGACGTGTTTGGTAGGGTGAGCTTTACCTTTTGTGCTGTACCCTGGTATTCGGTGGATTTCTGCGCTCTATTGTGCTGGACTACACTCTGCGCGACTCTTGGGGGGGGGCGCAATAGCGGTCTCTGCACGTTACGCAGTGATAGGTTACGTTTGGTTAGGTTAGGCTACGTCTGGTAAAGTTAGGATTTATTTGACTTTTGTGCTTTACTCAGCATTGCGGCGGGTTTCTGCGCTCTACTGTGTTGTAGTACATTCTGCTTGGCTTTGGGCGGTCAGCAATAGTTGTCTATTGTCGTTAGGTTTAGTTGATTTACGTTCAGTTATGTTACGGTTGGTTAGGTTAGGAAAGGATAACTTTGGCTTCCGTGCTGTACTCTGCTATTCGGAGGCTTTACGTTGCTCTACTATACTCTACCCGACCATGGGGAGGCCACCAACGGCGGTCGTGGCACGATAGGTTGTGTTAGGTAACGGTTGGTTAGGATAGTTTGTGTTAGATTTGATTATGATGGAATTGACTTTTGTGCCATACAATGCTGTTCGGTGGATTTCTGCACTCTACTATTCTCTAATATGTCCTGCTTTGCACTGGGGAGTCCAGCAGTAGAGTCCTCGGCTCGTAAGGATTAGTTATTGTATGTTCCTTTGAGTCAGGTTGGGTCTGGTTAGGTTCTAATATCTTCGACTTCTGCGCTATACACGGCACTTCGGTGCATTTCTGCGCTCTACATTGCTCTACTATACTCAGGTCGTATCTCTGGATGCGAGCATTAGTGGTAGAGGCTCGTTAGTTTGAGATAGGTTGCGTTCGGTTTGGTTAGGTTACGTTCGGTTTGATTAGGATTGCTTCGACTTTCGTGCTGTACAAAGTTATCCCGTGGATTCCTGTGATCCACTGTGCTCTACTATGTTCTCCTTGGCTCTAGGGACGCCAGCAGCCGTTGTCGCTGCTCGTTACGTTGGGTTATGCTTCGTTTGGTAGGGTTAGGTTAGGTATGGTTAGGTTAGAATATTTTTGACTTTCGTGCTGTACACTGCAGTGCGGTAGATTTCAGCGCTCTGCTGTGCTCTGGCAAACTCTGCTTCGTTCTGGCGAGGCCAGCAATAGCGGTCTCGCCACGTTGTGTTGAGTAGGGCTACGTTTGCATTCGCTGCGATTGCTCAAGTTAGGATAGCATGGATTAGGCTTTTACGTCATACACTTTATTCGGTGTACTTTTGTCCTCTACTGTGCTCTAATATGCCCTGCTTGGCTCTGCGGTGTCCAATATTTATGGTCTCGCCACGTTGGGTTTGGTAACGTTCCGGTTAGATGTGTTAGGTTAGGAAGGCTTGGTTAAGATTTCTCCGACTTTTTTGCTGTACACTGCATTTCGGTGGACATCTGCCTTCTACTGTGCTCGGATATGCTGTGCTTGGCACTGTGGTGACCAGCAATATTGGTCGCGGCACGTTATGTGGGTGTAGGCTTAGTTTGGTTTGGCTGTGATAGCTTGGGTTAGGTTCGGATAGATATGACTTTTGTGCCATACACTGCTTTTCTATATATTTCTGCACTCCACTGCCCTCTAGTAGGTTCTGCTCGATCCTGGGGAGGCCAGCAATAGTGGTCGCGGTACGTTCGTTTCAGTTATATTGCGATTGGTTGTTCTAAGATGGGATATATTGGCAGATGAAAGCCTTGACTCTGTGCTATACACTGCTATTCGGTTATTGTCTCGTTTCTACTTTGTTCTAACATCATCCGTTTGGCGCCTGGGATGTCGGCACTAGTGTTTTCAGCCCGTTAAGACGAGTAAATGAATCGTCTGTCAATGTCACGTTTGGTACGGTTGAGATACGGCAGCTAACTGTTTTGTGCTGAACGCTGCTGTCCGTGGATTTCTGCGTCCTACTGCGTTCTAATATTTTCAGCTTGAAACTGGGGTGGTGAGCAGTAGCGCTAGTGGCTGCTTCGGTTGTGTTAGGTTATGTTCGGTTTGGTTAGGTCAGGTCAAGTTTGGTTAGGGTAGCTTTGACTCTCGTGCCATATACTATTGTCCGTTAGACGCCTGCGATCTACTGTGCTCTACTGCATTCTGCTTTGCTCTGGGGCGGCCAGGAGCAGTGGACGCGGCACTTTATGTTGAGACATGATACGTTTGGATAGGTTCGGTTAGGAAACCTTTGGTCAGGGTATCTTTGACTTTCGTGCCGTACATTGCAGGGCGGTGGATTCCTGCGCTATACTGTACTCTTATATATTCATCAATACTGTTCTCGCCATGTTAGGTTAAATTGTGTTAAGTTTGGATATGTAAAGTTTGGCTAGGTTAGTATATGCTACACTTACTTCTGCGATTTACACTGCTGTTTCGTCGATTTCTGTTGTCCTCTGTGTTCTACTACATACTGCTTGTCTCTGGCGAGGTCTGCAATATTGGTCTCGTCACGCCATGTTTTGTTGCACTATGTTTGGGTAGGTTAGGTTAAGTCATGTTAGGTTGGGGCATGTTTGCCTTTGTGGTGTACACTGCAATGCGGTGGACTTCTACCCTCTGCTGTGCTCTAGTATACTCTGCTTGGCTCTTCAGTGGCCAGCAATAGTGGTCTCGGCGCGTTAGGTTGCGTTAGGCTACGTTTGCTTACGCCACGTTTGGCTATGTTAGTAAACAGTAGCTTAGACTTTTGCGCCATACACCGCTACTCGGAGGATTTCTGCGCTCGACTGGGAGCTTCTATATTCTGCTTGGATCTGGGGAAGTTAGCAACAGTGGTCGCGGCACGTTGCGTTGAGTTAGGCTACGTTTGGTTGGGCTATGTTGGCTAGGGTTGGGTTTGGATGGCTATCACTTTTGAGCTATGCGCCGCGCATCTACGGATTTCTGCGTTCTACTGTCCTCTAACATGTTCTGCTCGACCCTGGGGAGGCTAGCTATATTGCTCTCTGTGCGCTAGGATTAGGTACGTATCGTTTAGTTATGTCAAGGTTGTATATATCTGAATAGGATTGCTTTGCCTTTGTGCTATACACTGCCATTCGGAGGATTTCTGCTATCTCATGTGCTCTAGTATGATCTGCTTTGCTCTGGGGCTGAGAATAATAGTGGTCTAGTTATGCTAGAATGAGTTAGGTTGCGTTTGGTTATGTTATGTTTGGCTAGGTTAGGATAGGCTACTTGACTTTTACGCTATACACTGCTATTCGGAGGTCTTATTCCGATTGGCTTTGAGGACACCTGCAGCGGTGGCCGCTGTACGTTATTTTGAGTTATTATACGTTCCGTCTGTTCAGGTTAGTTCAGGTTAGGTTAGTATACCGTCGTCTTTTGTGCTATTCACGGAAATTCGGTGGATTTCTGCGCAATACTGTGCTCTAGCACCTTCTGTTTGTCTCTATGGATACCAGTAATATAGGTCTCGTCATGTTAGGCTGAGCTAGGTTACGTTTGGGCACATTACGCTTGTCTAGGTTAGGAGTGGCTACTTCTACTTTTGTGCCTTACATTGATATTTAGTGGATTTCTGCGACCTACTGTGCTCTACTGCATTCTGCTTCGCTCTGGAGAGGGCAGCATCACTAGTCTCGTCACCTTATGTTGAGTTGTGCTACGTTCGGTTAGGTTAAGTTAGGTCTGGTTGGATTATGATACCTCCTCTTCTGTGCCATACACTGAAATGCGGCGGATCACTGCGCTCTACTTTGCTCCAGTATATTCAGCTTGGCTCCAGGGAGGCTAGTAACAGTGGTCTCGGCACGTTAGGTTTAGTTAAGATACGTTCGACTTCGTTGCGCTTGGCTATGTTGGGAAAGGGTAGCTTCGACTATTGTGCTATGCACTGCGATTCTGTGGACTTCTGCCACCTGCTTTCCTCTAATACCTTCTGCTTGGCTCCGAGGAGGGCAGCAATTGTGTTCCCTGCACGCTAGGTTGATTTATGTTACGCTTTGCTTGGTTATGTTAGGACAGATTTAGTAAGGTTATCTCTGACTTTTGTGCTATACACCGTTATTTTGTCGACGTCTACGCTCTGCAGTGCTCTGCTGGCCTCTGCTTACCTCTGGGGAGGCCAGCAACGGCGACTGTGGCGCGTTTGGTTGAGTTAGGTTACGTTGGGTTACGCTACGCTTGGTCTTATAGGGGAAGGATAGCGTTGGTTTTTGTGCTATACACTGTTATACGGTTGATTACTGCGATCTACTGTGCTCTAATATTTTCTGCTTCACTCTGAGGAGGGCAGCAATTTTGGGTCGGCACGTTTGCTTGGTATAGGTTACGCTTGGTTTGGCTTGGGTAGGATACGCTTGGTTAGGATGGCTTTGACGTTTGTGCTCTGCACTGCTATTCGGTGGATTTTTACGCTCTACAGTGCTCTAGAATATTCTGCTCGGCTATGGGGAGGCCTGAAGTGGTGCTCTCGGCTCCTTAGGCTTAGTTGGGCTGCGTCTGCTTGTGTTAGGCTTGATTAAATTAGGATAGGATTGCTTAGACTCCTGTGCTATACACTGCTCATCGGTGGATTCCTGCGATCTATATTGCTCTAATATACTCTGCTGATCTCTCGTGAGGCCAGAAATTGTGGTCCACGCACGTTAGGTTTAGTTAGAATACGTTTGGCTAGGTTAGGCTATGTTGCGTTAGGATAGGATGGCTTTGACTGATGTGCTACACACTGATATTCTATGGACCTCTGCGCTCTACTGCTCGCTACCACGCTCTGCTTGCGTATGGGGACGACAGGTATAGTGGTCGCGGCATGTTAGGTTTAGTTATGCTACGTTTGATCAGGCTAGGCTTGGTTACGTTTGGTTAGGATGGCTCTGACTTTTGTGTTATGCACTGCAATTCAGTGCACTCTGCGCTCTACTGTGTTCTTATATGTACCGCTTGGCTCTCTGTAGGCCAGCAACAGAGGCCTCGGCTCGTTGGGTACAGTTATACTACGTTTGGTTAGGTTAGTTGAGGTCACGTTGGGATAGGATTGGATAGGGTCTTGTGCTATACACTTATATTCGGTGAATATCTGCGCTCCACATTGCTCTACTACACCCTGCTGGACTCTCGGGATGCGAGCAACAGTGGTCGTGGTGCGATAGGTTGCGCTAGATTACGTTCGGTAAGATTATGTTAGGCTAGGTTTTGTCATGGAATCTTTGACTTTTGTGCTGTACACAGTAATTCTGTCCATTCCTGCACACCACTGTGCTCTACTCTGATCTGCTAGTCGCTGGGGAGGCCAGCGATAGCGGTCGCGGGAAGTTAAGCTTTGTTTGGTTACGATATGTTAGGTTATGTTCGTTTGGGTTGGGTTTTGATATCCTTGACTTTTCTGCTGTACGCTGCGATGCTATGGATTTCTGCACTCTATTTTCCTCTAATATGCTCTGCTTTGGTCTGGGGAGGCCAGCAATAGTGGCCGCGGCACGTCAGGATGAGTTATATTACGTTTGGCTTTGTTCGGTTTCGTTTGGTTAGGCTGATATGGATATGACTTCTGTGCTACGCGCTGCTATTCTATAAACCTCTGCGATCTTCTGTGCGCTATTACACGGTGCCTTTGTCTGCTAGCGCCAGGAGTCGTGGTTGCGGCAAGTTAGGTTTGGCTATGTTCAGTTAGGCTAGGCTAAGTTTGGTTAGGTATGGTTGGGATAGATGTGACTTTTTTGCTATACACTGCTGTTCGTTGGATTTCTGCGCTCTACTGCGCTCTGATATGATCAGCGTGGCTCTGGCGATGATGGCAATAGTGGTCCTGGCACGTTAGGTTGAATTATGCCACGTTTGGTTATGTTATGTTAGTTTTGGTTAGGTCAGGGTAGCTTCGCCTTTCGCGTTGTACGCTGTTATTTGGTGGATTTCTGCGCTCTACTGCGCTCTACTATACCGTGCTCGAACCTGGGAGGCCAGCAATAGCGGTCTCGGCACGCTGGGTTGAGTTAAGTTGCGCATGTCTTGACAAGGTTAGGTTTGGTTTGATTGGGGTAGCTTTGACTTTAGTGCTGTACACTGCTATTCGATGGACTACGGCACTCTACATTGCTCTACTTTACACTGCTCGACTCTCCGTATGCGGGCAATAGTGGTCGTGGCACGTCAGGTTCTGCTAGCATACGTTTGGTTGGGTTATGTCAGGACATGTTTGGTCAGGGTAGCTTTGATTTCCGTGCCATACACTGTTTCTCGGTGTATTACTGCCCTCCACTGTGCTCTACCCTTATCTGCTACACACTGGGGAGACCAGCAGTAGTGGTCGCGGTACGCAACGTTGAGATTCGCTACGGTAGTTTAGGTGACGTTAGCATGGGCTAGGTTTGGGTATCTTCGACTTTCCTCCTGTACACTGCGATCTTATGCGTTCCTGCGCCCTGCACTGCTGTAATATGTTCTGCCTGGCACTGTAGAGCCGAGAAAAAGCGGTGGCGGCTCGTTTGGTTGATATTGGTTACGTTTTGATGTGTTACGATTGGTTAGATTAGAATAGGCTACATGTGACTTTTGTGTTACATAATACTCTTCGGTGGATGTCACCGCTCTACTGTGCTCCATCATGCTCTGCTTTGCTCCGGGGAGGCCAGAAACATTGCCCGCGACCTGCTAGGTTGTGTTAGGTTACGTTTCGTTAGCCAATGTTGGTGTGGGTAGGGTCAGCATAGCTTTGATTATTCTGCTGTTCACTGCGGTAATATGGATTTCTGCGCTCTGCTCTCCTCTATTATGATCAGCTTCGCTCTTTGGAGACCAGCTACACCGGTTGCGTCACTTTAGGTTGAGTTCTATAACGTTTGGTCATTTTGCGTTGTTTTGGGTTTGGTTAGGATGGCTTAGACATTTGCGGTCAACTCAGCTATGCTATAGACTTCTGGTCTCTACTTTGCTCTATCATATTCGGATTGCCTCTGGGGGCGCCAGCAATGGTGGTATCGACACGTTACGTTGAGTTAGGCTACGTTTGGTTAGGACTGGTTAGGTCAGGTGACGCTAGGGTATCTTTGACGTTTGTGACCTTCGCTGCCATTTGGTTGCTTCCTCCGCTCTACTGTACTCTATTGTATTCTGCTTGGCGCTGGGGATTCCAATAATAGTGGCCTCGGCACTTTAAGTTAGGTCAAGTTACGTTTGTTTCTATTACATTTGGATTGGATAGAGGAGGGTAGCTCCGACTTTTGCGCTGTGCACTGCTATTGGATAGATTTCTACAATCTACATGCCTCTACCATACCCTGCTCTACTCTGGGGAGGCCAGCAATAGTGGTCGCGTCACGTTAGGCTGAGTCATGTTAGGTTTGGTAACGATATGATTGGTAAGGCTAGGGGGGACTATCATTGACTTTTGCGCTATACACTGCTACTCGGTAGATTTCTCGGCTCTACAGTGCCCTAATCTGCTCTGATTGGCGCTGAGGAGGCCATCAATAGTGGTAGTGTCACGATAGGTTCAGTTAGGCTGCGTTCCGTTAGGTTACGTTCGTTTAGGTTAGGATAGCGAAGCTTCGACTTTTGAGCTGTACACTGCTATTCCGTGGATTTCTGCGCCCTAGTGTGATCTAATGTTACCTGCTTTGCTCTGGGAATTCCGGAAATCTCCGTCGTGGCGCGTTATGTTGTGCTAGATTACGTTTAGTTAGGATAGGCTTGTTTGGGTTAGTTTGGAATATCTTTGACTTTCGTGCACGGCACTGCCATTCCTTGGGCTTCAGCGCCCTATTCTCCTCTAATGTGCCCTGCTTGCCGACGGGGAGGCCAGCAATAGAGGGCTAGGAACGTTGGGTTCTTATTTGTTACGTTTGGTTATCGTTGGATATCTTTCACTTTTCTGCTTTACACTCCAACGCGGCCGACTTCTTCGCTCTACTGTGATCTAGCACATTCCGCTTGGCTCTGGAGAGATGACCAATAATGTTGTACGCACTTTTGGTTGGGCTAGGTTACGTTTGGTTAAACTACGATAGGTTACGTTATCACGTGATAACCTTATCATTTGTGGTATACACTGCCACACGGAGAATTTCTGCGCTCTTCATTGCTCTACTATGCTCTGCTCGACTCTGTGGAGGCCAGCAATAGTGGTCGCTGCACGTTAGATTTTGTTCGGTTACGTGCGGTTATGTTACGTTACGCTTGGTTAGGACATTGCAGATCTACCTTTTGTGCTATGCACTGCTATTCGGAGGATTTGCAACCTACTGTGGTCTAATATTCTATGCTTGTCGCTGGCGGGGAGACCAATAGTTGTTTTAGCACGTTAGGTGGAGATAGCTTACGTTTGGATAAGTTAGGTTATCCTGGGTAAGGTTAGGATAGCTTTGACTCCACTGCAATATATTGCCATTCTTGTGACTTCGGCGTTCTACTCACCTAAAATACATTCCGCTTGGCGATGAGGACGCCAGCAATAGTGGACACGGCTGGTTAGGTTCAGTTAGTCTACTTTCTGTTAGGCTATGTTAGATCAGGTTAGGTAAGGTATCCTTCACTTTTGCGCTCTAAGTTGCTATTCGTTGGCTTCCTGCGCTCCACTGTGCTCTAGAATATTCTGCTCGTCTCTGGGGAGGCCAGTAACAGTCGTCTCGACACGTCAGTTTGAGTTAGGCTACGTTGGGTTAGGTTACGTTTATATGGTTTATGTCGGGATAGCTTTGACTTTCGAGGTGCACACTGCTACTCGGAGGATTTCTGCCCCCTACTGTGCTCTGCTGTGTCCTGCTTTGCTCTGGGTGGTCCAGAAATAGTGGCTGCAACACGTTATGTTTAGATAGGTTTCGTTAGGTTATGTTATGTTGGTTTGGGTTCGGTTGTGATATCTTTGACTTTTATGCTCTACACTGCTACTCGGTGGATTTCTGCGCTCTACTGTGCTCTACTGTATTCTAGCCCACTCTGGGGACGCCAGCGTTAGTGGCCGCGGCACGGTAGGCTTAGATACTTTACGCTCGACCACTTTAGCTTTGGTTATGTTAGCACAGGATAACTTTGGCTTTCCCGCTATACACAGCGATTCTATAGATTTATGCGCTCTGCTCTCCTCTATTGTGCTCCGCTTTGCCCTGTGGAGACCAGTAATATTTGTCGCGGCACGTTAGGTTAAGTTAGGTCACGTTTGGTTTGGATATGCTTGAGTATTAGGATACGAAATCTCTGACTTTTGTACTGAACACTGAAATGCGGTGGACTTCTGCGCTCCACTGTTCTCTAGCATGCTCGGCATGGCTCTGGGAGGGGGGTGTGGCGGCGGCTGTAGTAGTGGCCCCGCCATGTTAGGTTGAAATAGGCTACGTTTTGTTAGGTTGCGGTAGCTATGGTTACGTATGGATAGCTTCGACATTTCCGCTGTAAACTGCGATTCTATAGCTGTCTGCGCCCTACCCTATTCTATTATGCTCAGCCTGTCTCTCTGGGGCCCAGCAATACTGGTCGCGGCACTCTAGGTTTAATTAGACTACGTTTGGCGGGTTAGGTTACATTGGGTTAGGTAGGATAGCTTTGACTTTGTGCTCAACACATTTGCCCTATGGACCTCTGTGCTCTCCTGTGCACTACCATATTCTGCTTGTGTCTGGGGACGCCAAAAATAGTGCTCGCCGCACGTTAGCTTGCGTTACATAACGTTCGCATAGATTGGATTGGGTTAAGTTTGGTTGGATTATCCTTGACTTTTGTGCTACACACAGCTCTTCGGTGCATTTCTACCCTCTACATTGCTTTACCGTACTGTGCTCTACTCTTTCTTGGCCGGTAATAGTCATCTTATCACGTTAGTCTGGGTTAGGCTACGATTCGTGAGGTAACATTTGCTTGGGTTAAGCTTGGACAGCTTTGACTTTTTTGCTATACACTGCGATTCTATGGATTTCTGCTCTGCACACTCCACTAATATGTTCTGCATGGCTCTGGGGCGGCAAGCAATGGCAGCCGCGTCCCGTTAGGTTGAGCTATGTTACGTTTGTTTGCGTAACGATTGGTTAGGTTAGGAGGGGCTTTCCAAGACTTTTGGGCTATACACTGCTTTTCGGCGAATTTCTGCGCCATTCTGTAATCTAATGTGCTCTGCTTGTCTCTGGGGACGTCGGCAAAAGAGGTCGCGGCAAGTTAGGATGAGATTTGCTACCTCTGGTTAGGTTAGGAGCGGTTGGGTGTGGTCGGGACACCTCAGACCTTTGTGCTGTGCACTACATTGCGGTCGATTCCTACGCACTACTGTGCCCTGGCATATTCTGTTTGGCTCTGCGGGTGCCAGGAATTGTGGCCTCGGCACATTTGCTTGTGTTAGTCTACGCTTGGTTATGTTACGTTTGGTTTGATTAGGAAAGGATAGACCTGCCTTTTGTGCCATACACTGCTATGTGATGTATCTCTGGACTCTACTGCGCTATAATATGATCTGATTGGCTCTGGGATGGCAGGAATAGTCGTTTCGGCACGTTAGGTGGTGTTATGCTACGTTTGGTTTGGTTACGTTGGGACAGGTTAGGCTAGGATATCGTTGCCTTCGTGCTTTAAGCTGCAGCGCCGCGGATTTATGGTGTCCACTGTGCTCTAGTATATTTTGCTTGACTCTGGAGAGGTCAGCAATTGTGGTGTAGGTCGGTTAGGTAGAGTTACGTACCTTTGCTTATAATATGCTTGGTCGGGTTAAGCTAAGACAGCGTTGACTTTTGTGCTATACACTGCTATTCGGTGGTTTTCTTCGCTCTACTACGATCTAGTATGCTCTGCCTTGCTCTGTGGACCAGAAATAGTCGCCGCGACGCGTTAAGCAGTGTAAGTTTACGCTTGGTCAGGTTATGTTTGCTTGGTTAGATTAGGTTTTCTCGGTTTCTGTTAGGATATCTTTGACTTTTAAGATGTAGACCGAGATACGTTCGACTAGTGCGCTCTATTGTGCATCAGTGCTTTCTGCCTGGCTCTGTGGGTGCCTGTAATAGTGTTCTCGGCACAAAATGTAGTGATATGCTACGTTAGGTGTAGGTTACGTTGGATTTGGTTAGGTTTGTATAGCTTCGTCTTTTCCGCTCTACACGGCGATCATGTGGATTACTGCGCTCCACTCCCCTCTATTATGCTCTGCTAATCTCTGTGGAGGTCAGCAATAGCGGTGTACGGCGGTTAGGTGGAGCTCGATTTCGTTTGGTTATGCTACGTTTGAATAAGTTAGGATAGTGTAGACCTGACTTTTGAGCCATACACTGTTTTTTGGTGGGTTCCTGCGATTTACTCTTCTGTACTGTACTCTGCTCGGCCCTGGGGAGGCCAGTAACTGTGGTCTCGGCACGTCAGGTTCAGTTGAGCTACGCTTGTTTATGTTATGCTTGGTTATGGTAGAAGAGGGTAGATTTTACTTTTGTTCTACGCACTGCAGTTCGGTGGACTTTTGCGCTTCACTGTGCTCTAGTCCGCTCTGCCTGGCTCTCGGGAGGCCAGCATTAGTGGTCTCATCTCTATAGATTTAGTTATTCTACGTTCGACTATGTCAGGCATTTCCTCATATAGTTGGGGCATCTTTGACATTTCTGCTATTTGCTGCTGCTTGGTGGCTTTCTACGCTCTATATTGCTGTACTGTACTCTCGTCTACTCTGGGGATGCCAGTAACAGTGGCCTCGGCACTTTAGTTTGAGACAAGCTACGTGTGGGTATGTTACGTTTGGATACAGAAGGAGAGGATAGCTTTGACTTTTGCGCTATTCACTGCGATTCCATGGTTGTCTGTCGTCTGATCTCCTCTAATATACTCTGCTTGACGATGGGGAGGCCAGCAATTGTGGTCTAGGCAAGTTAGGTTTGATACGGTTGCGTTTGGTTGTGTTACGCTTTGTTAGGTCAGGATAGGATAACTTTGACTATTGTGCCATACACTGCTATTCGGAGGATTTCTGATCTCTACATTGCTCTACTCTACTACGCACGGCTCTGAAGTGGCCGGCAATAGTGTTCGCGGCACGATAGGTTTAGCTATGTCACGTTCGCTAAAGCTGGGTTTGGCCAGGCTTGACCATGATGGCTTTGGCTTTTACCCTAATCGCTGCTATTAGTCGTATTTCTGCGTACCGCTGTGCGCTAATAGGCTCTGCTTTACCCAGGAGAGGCCAGCGATAAGGGTTTCTGCACGTTAGGCAGCGTCATGTTTCGCTTGGTTAGGTTATGAGTGTGCGGATCAGGTTTCGATAGCTCTGACATTCTTGGCATAGACTGCTATTCGGTGGATTCCGGCGCTGTACTCTGCTCTTTTATACTCCGCCTGACGCTGGCGAAGCCAGCAACAGTGTTCGCTGCACGTTAGGTTGACTTAGATTACGTATGAGTATGTTACATTTGGTCAGGTACGGAGATGATAGCTAAGACTATTGTGTCGTATGCCGCCCTTAGGAGTATTTCGGCACACTACTCTCCTCTAGTATGATCTTCACGGCTCTGTGGAGGTCAGCAATTGTGGTCTCGTCAAGTTAGGTTGAGTTAGGATACGTTTGGTTCGGTCATGTTTGTATGTGTTAGGATACGACATCTTTGACTTTTGTGCTGTACACTGAAATGCGGTGGACTTCTGGGCCCACTGTGCACTAGTACGTTCCGCTTGGCACTGGGGGCCGTAATAGTGGTCCCGCCATGTTAGGATGAAATAGGCTACGTTTTGTTAGGTTACCGTAGCTATGGATAGGTATGGATAGCTGCGACTTTTCCGCTGTATACTGCGATTCTATGGATTCCTGCTCCCTACCCTATTCTATTATGCCCAGCTTGGCTCTTTGGAGCCCAGCAATACCGGTCGCGGCACGTTCGATTGAGTTCAACTACGTTTGGTCTGGTTAGGTTACTTTGGTTTAGGTTAGGATATCTTTCAATTTTGTGCCCAACACATCTGTCCTATGGACTTCTGGGCTCTCCTGTGCTCTATCATATTCTGCGTGTTTCTGGGTTCGCGAAAAACAGTGCTCGCGGCACGTTCGTTTGCGTTACGTTACGCTTGCATAGGTTGGGTTAGGTTAGGTTTGGTTGGGTTGTCCTTGACTTATGTGCTACACACTGCTCTTCGGTGCATTTCTACGCTCTATTGTGCTCAAGCGTGTCCTGCTTGGTTCTGGGAAGGGCAGCAATAGCGGCCTCGGCAGGTTAGGATGAGTTAGGCTATGTTTGGATAGGTTGTGTTCGTTTGCGTTAGGCACGGGTAGCTTTGACTTTTCTGATACACACTGCGATAATATGGTCTTCTGCGCTCTACTCTCCACTAGCGTGTTCCGCTTGTCTCTGGGGAGGATAGAAGTGGTGGTCGCGGAACGCTAGGTTGAGTTAGGTTACGTTTGGTTGTGTTACGTATGGTTAGGCTAGGAGAGGATAGCTACGCATTTTGTGCTGTAGCCTGCTATTCGGTGGACTTCTGGGCTTTAGTGTGCTCTAGTATGTCCTGCCTGGCTCTGAGCAGGGCAGCAACAGATGTCTCGGCGCGTTAGGTTTAGTCTTACTATGTTCGGTTATGTCCTTTTGATTTGGTTTGGGCACCGGCAGCTTTGACTTTCAAGATATTCAGTGCGATTCCATAGATTCCTGCGTTCTACCCTCCACTAGCCTTTTCTGCTTCACTCTGGGGAGGCCAGCAATTGTCGTTGCGGCGCGTCAGTTTGAATTATGTTAGGTTTGGCCATGTTACGATTAGTTTTGTATTGAGGGGTTAGCTCCGTCTTTCGTGATGTAGTATACCATTAGGTGGATTTCCACGACCTGCAGTGCTCTAACATCTTCAGTATGCCTCTGTCCAGACCAGCAAGGGTGGTCGCGAGTCGTTAAGGTAAGTCAAGCTACGCTCGGCTAGGTTGGGTTAGGATACGTATGGTACGGATAGCTTGAACTTCTGTGCCGTCCACTGCTATTTGGTTGATTTCTGCGCTCTACTGTGCTCTAGCACATCCTGCTTGGCTCTGTGGAAGGCAACAATAGCGGTGTCGGCACGTTAAGTTGGGTCAGGCTATGTTTGGGCGTGTCCTGTCTGTTTGTGATCGGCTTGGGTAGCTTCGTCTCTTCTGATATACACAGCGATAATATGGATTTCTGCATTCTACTTTCAACTGATGCGTTTCGCTTGACTCTGTGTAGGTCAGCAATAGTGTTCGCTGCACGCTAGGTTGAGTTAGGATACGTTTGGTTATGATACGGTTGGTTAGGTTACGAGAGGATGACTTTGACTTAAGAGGCATTGTATGGTATTAGGAGGATTTCTCTTCCCTATAGTGCTTTAATACCTTCAGCTTGCGTCTAGGAAGGCCACAAATAGTGGTATCGGTACGTTATGTTGAGGAAGGTTACGTTCGGTTAGGTTGGATTATGATATGTTTGTTCAAGATACCTTCAACTTTTGTGCCGCACATTGCATTCGGAGGATTTCTTCGCCCTACTGCGCTCTAGTATGCCCTGCTTGTGTCTGGGGAGGCCAGTAATAGTGTTCGTGACACGATGCTGTAAGTTAGGATACGTTTGCTCCTGTTACGATCATTTAGGTTAGGAGAGGATAGCTAGTACTTTAGTCCTATAGCTTGCAATTAGGTGGACTCCTGCGCCCTGCAGTGCTCTAGTGTTTTCAGCTTCGCCCTGGCAAGGCCAGCGCTTGTGGTCTCGGCACGTTATATTCAGTCAGGTTACGTTCGGTTAAGTTGGGTTAGGATAAGTTTGGAAAATGTAGCATTCGTTTTTGCGATGTACATTGCTATTCGGTGTATTTCGAAGCTCTACTGTGCTCTAGTATGACCTGCTTTCCTCTTGGGAGGGCAGTAATAGCGGTCTCGGCACGTAAGTCTGAGATAGGCTATGTTGGAAAATGCCGTGTTAGTTTCGGTTAGGTTTGTGTAGCTTTGACTTCTCTGATATACACCGTCATCCTATGGATTTCTGCGTTCTACTCTCCACTAACGTGTTCCGCTTGGCTTTGGGCAGGCCAGCAATAGTTGCCGCGCCTCGATATGTTGTGTTAGGCTACGTTTGGTTACGTTACGATTGGTTTGGTTTGGAGAGCTTTGACCTCAGTGCTGTAGTCCTATAATTGTTGGATTTCTGCGCCCTAGGGCGCTCTAATATTTTCCTCTGGGGGATGGCCAGTAATATAGTCCTCGGCACGTTATGTTGAGTCTGGTTACGTTCGGTTATGTTTGGTTAGGTTAAGTTTGGATATGATAGCTTCAACTTTTGCTCCGTGCTCTGCATTTCGGTGGATTTCTTCGCCCTACTGTGCTCTAGTATGTCCTGCTTGGCTCTTGGGAGTGCAGCAGTAGGGGTCTCGGCTGGTTAGGGTGAGTTGGGCTACGTTTGTTTATATCATGATGGTTTGGGTTAGGCTTCGGTAGCTTTGACTTTCCCCATATACACTGCAACTAAGTGGATTTCTGCCTTGTACCCTCCACTAACGTTTTCTGCTTGGATCTGTCGAGGCCAGCAATACAAGTCGCGGCACGTTAGGTTGTGTTAGGCCACGTTTGGTTATATTACGATTGGACAAGTTTGGATGGTGTAGCTTTGACTTTGGAGCTATAGTCTGCTAATAGGCACATTCCTGCGTCCTACAGTGCTCCAGTATTCTCGGCTTGGCTCTGGGAAGGAAGAAGGTATTGTTCTCGGCGCGTTACGATGAGTTATGATACGTTCGGTTGGGTTGGGTTAGGCTAAGTGTGGTTAGGGTAGCTGAAGCTTTTGTCCTTTACACTGCTATTTGGTAGACCTCTGTGCTCTACTCTACTCTGGTATGCCATGCTTGTTTCTTGGTGGGCTGCAATAGCGGTCACGGCGCGTTAGGTTGCGTTAGGCTGTGTTTGCCTATGTCCTGTTTGCTGGGTAAAGCTTAGGTAGCAGCGACTTTTCTGATATACATAGCGATTCTATGGATCTCTGCGTTCTACTCTCGACTAATGCGTTCTCCTTGTCTTTGGGGAGGCCAGCAGATATATTCGGGGCACGTTTGTGCGAGTTAGGTTACGTTTGGTTTTGTTACGTTCGGATAGGTTAGGAGAGGGTAGCAATCATTTTCGTGCTACAGTCTGCTAATAGTCGGATCCCTGCGCCCTACAGTGCTCTAATATTCTCAGCTTGTCTCTGGAAAGGTCAGCAATAGTGGTCTCGTCGCGGTTCGTTTGATCAAGTTACGTTAGGTTAGGTTGGGCTAGGCTAAGTTTTGTTACGATAGCTTTAACTTTTGTGCTGTGCACTGCTATTTGGTGGAATTTTGTTCTCTACAGTGCTCTAGCATGCCCTGCTGGGCTCTGTGGGGGGGGGCGGCAATAGTGTCTTCTGCAGGATAGTTTGAGTGGAGCTATGTTCTTTTATGTTCTATTAGTTTGGGCTAGGCCTAGGTAGCTTTGACTCTTCTGATATACTCTGCGATTCCATGGATTTCTGCGTCCTACTCTCTACTAGCGTTTCCTGCTTCGTTTTTGGGCGTCCAGCAGTAGTGGTCTCGGCGCGTTAGGTTGAGTTATGTTTCGTTCGGTTATGTTACGGTTGGTGAGATTAGGAGAGGATAGCTTTGACTTCAGCGCTATATTCTGCTATTAGGTGTATTTCCGCGCCCTACGGTGATATTGTGCTATCAGCTTCGCTCTGGGAAGGGCACCATTAGTGGTATCGGTGCTCTACTTCGTGTCATATTACGTTCGATTGTGTTGGTTTAGACTTAGTTTGTTTACCATTGCTTTATCCTTTGTGCTTTACACTGCTATTCGGTGGACTTTTGCCATCTTCTGTTTTCTAGTTCGTCCAGCTTGCCTCCGGGTAAGGCAACAATAGTGGTGTCGGCACGTTTTGTTGAGTTAAGCTATGTTTGGGTATGTTCCGTTGGTCTGGGTTACGTTCGTGTACCTTTGACTTTTTCGATATACACTGAGATTCTATGGATTTCTGCGTTCTACTCTCCGCTAATGTGAAATGCTTTGCTCTGAGGAGGCCTGCAATAGCGCTCGCGGAATATTCGGATGAGTTATGTTACGTTCGGTTATATTACGATTGATTAGGTTAGGAGATGGTATCTTTGACTTTAGTGCTATAGACTCATATAAGATGGATTTCTGTGACCTACAGTGCTCCAATGTTTGCAGCTTCCTCTGGGAATGCCTTCGATAGTGGCCTCGGCACGTTACGTTGAGTTAGGTTACGTTTGGCTATGTTCCGTCGGTGTCAGTTAGGTTTGGGTAGCTTTGACTTTTCTGATATACACGGCGATTCTACAGATTTCTGCAATCTACTCTCCACTAGTGTGTTCTGCTTGGCTCTGGGGTGGCAGCAATAGTGGTCGCGGCACGTTAGGCTTGGTTAGGTTAGGTTAGGTTCGGTTCGGTTAGTTTAGGTTAGGTTAGGTTAGGATAGATTTGTTTCGGTTAGTATCGGATATCTCTGACTATTGTGCCGTACACATATATGCGGTGGAATTCTGCGCTCCACTGTACTCTATTATGTTACACTTGGCTCTGGGGAGGCCAGCAATTATGGTTTCGGCGTGTTGGATTGTGTTAGGCTACGTTCGGTTTGGTTATGTTAGCCTGGGCTAGGTTTGGATAGCTGTGACTTTCGTGGTGCACGCTGATATCCAGTGGATTTCTACGCTCTAGTGTGCTCCACTATATTCTGCTCGACACTGTGGAGTCCAGTTGTCGTGGTCGTAGCGCGTTACGTTCAGCTATGTTGTGGTAGGATATGTTGCGTTTGGATACGTTGGGATAGGGTAACTTCGACTATTGTACTATGCATTGCGATTCTATGGATTTCTGCGCTCTACTCACCTCTAATACGTTCCCCTTAGCTCTGGGGTGGGCCGCAATTGTGGTCTCGGTGAACTAGGATTAGCTAGGTTACGTTCGGTTACGTTATGTTTGGTCAGTGTAGGAGTAGATAGCTATGGCTTTTGTGCTTTACACTGCCAAACCGCTGATTTCTGCGCTCTACTGTGCTCTAACGTTTTCTGTTTCGCTCTTCGGAGGAGAGCAATGGTGCGCGGCACATTCGTTCTTGTTCATTACGCTTGGTTTGGTTACGGTAGGATAAGCTGTATTAGGATGGCTTTAACGTTTGTGCCATACACTGCTACGCGGTGGCTTTCTAAGCTCTACTGTGCTCTGGTGTATTCTGCATGGCTCTGGGGACGCTGGCAATAGTGGTCTCGGCACGTTAGGTTGAGACATGTCACGTTCGGTTATGTTATGTGCGGTTACGTTTGGATAGGGTACCTTTGACTATTGTGCTATGCATTGCGATTCTATGCATATCTGCGCCCTACTCTCCTCTAATGCGTTCTACTTAACCCGGGGGAGGGCAGCAATGGTGGTCTCGGCACGTCAGGATGAGCTAGGTTACGTTTGGTTACGTTACCTTTTGTCAGGATATGACAGAGTAGCTTCGAGCTTTGGGCTATACACTGGTATTGGGCTAATTTCCGCGCTCTACATTGCTCTACTGTCGGCACATTCGTTCTTGTTCATTACGCTTGGTTTGGTTACGGTAGGATAAGCTGTATTAGGATGGCTTTAACGTTTGTGCCATACACTGCTACGCGGTGGCTTTCTAAGCTCTACTGTGCTCTGGTGTATTCTGCATGGCTCTGGGGACGCTGGCAATAGTGGTCTCGGCACGTTAGGTTGAGACATGTCACGTTCGGTTATGTTATGTGCGGTTACGTTTGGATAGGGTACCTTTGACTATTGTGCTATGCATTGCGATTCTATGCATATCTGCGCCCTACTCTCCTCTAATGCGTTCTACTTAACCCGGGGGAGGGCAGCAATGGTGGTCTCGGCACGTCAGGATGAGCTAGGTTACGTTTGGTTACGTTACCTTTTGTCAGGATATGACAGAGTAGCTTCGAGTTTTGGGCTATACACTGGTATTGGGCTAATTTCCGCGCTCTACATTGCTCTACTACTCTCTCCTCGGCTCTCGTGAGACCAGCAGTAGTGGCCTCGGCACGTTAGATTTCGTCAGGTTATGCTTGGTTGCGTTAGGTTACGTTGTGATAGATTAGGATATCTTTGGCTTTTGTGATACACACTGCTATTTGTTGGATTTCGGCGATCTACTGTGCTCTGGTATATTCTGCTTGGCTATGGGGATGCGAGCATTATTGGTCTCGGCACGTTAGTTTAAGTAATGCTGCGATTGGTTAGGTTACGATTGGTTAGGTTAGGATATGATAGCTTTGATTATTGCGCTAGACCCTGCTATTCGGTGGATTTCTGCGCTGTACTGTGCCCTAGTGTGTTCTCCTTCGCTCTGAGGAGGGCAGCAATAGCGGTCTTGCTAGGCACGTTAGGTTCGATGACGTTGCGCTTGGTTATGCTACGTTTGGTTAGGCTAGGAGAGGATTGCTTCGACTTTTGTGTTATATACTGCTATTCGGCGGACTACTGCGCTATAATGTAATCCAATATGCTCTGTCTGCCACTGTGCAGGCGAGCAATTGTGGTTTCGGTATGTTAGGTTTAGTAGGGTTACGTTTGGTTAGGCTACGCTTATTTGGGTTTGGTATGGATAGCTCTGACTTTCGTGGTATACACTGCTATTCGACGTATTCCTGCACCGTACTGTGCTCTAATATGTTTTGTTTGGCTCTGCGAAAGCCAGTAATAGCGACCTCGGCACGTTAGCTTGATTTATGCTACGTTTGGTTAGGATACGTTCGTTAGGGTTAGTTAAGGTTAGCTTCGTCTTTCCTGGCATAGATTGTTATACGGGGATTACTGCTCTCCACTGTGCTCTAGTACATTCTGCTTGGCTCTGGAAATGCCAGACGCAGTGGCCTCAGCGTGTTAAATTGAGTTATGCAACGTTCGGCTATGCTACGTTTGGCTATGTTGGGATGGTGTAGCTTCGATTATTGCTCTATGCACTGCGGTACTATGAACTTCCGCGCGCTACTTTCCTCTAGTATCTCCTGCTCGGTGTAGCTTCGATTATTGCTCTATGCACTGCGGTACTTAGAACTTCCGCGCTCTACTTTCCTCTAGTATGTTCTGCTCGGTTCTGTGGAGGGCAGCAATACAGGTCTCGGCACGTCACGTATTGTTACGTTTCGATTGTCTCGGCACGTCACGTATTGTTATGTTTCGATTGGTTACGTTACGTTCGGTTATGTTAAGATAGGATAGCTTCGACTTTTGTGCTACACAGTGCTATACGGTGGACTTCTGCATCCTGCTGTGCTGTTATACATTCTGCTTGGATCTGGGAGGCAAGCAATGGTCATCACGGCACGCTAGGTTGAGATATGTTTCGCTTGGCTTGGCTATGATTGGATAGGTTCTGTCAGGGTAGCTTTAACTTTTGTGCTGTGCACTGATAGCCGGCGGATTTCTGCGCTCTTCATTGCTGTACTACTCTCTGTTCGACTCTGGGGAGGCCAGTAATAGCGGTCTCGGCACGTTAGGTTGATGTAGGCTACGTTTGGATAGTTTACGTTTGCTTAGGTTGTGTTTGGTTGTCCTTGACTCTCGTGGTATACATTTTTCATTCCTGCGCTCGGTTGGGTTCTACTATATTGTGCTTGACCCTTTGGAGTCCAGCAATAGTGGCCAAGGCTCGCAAAGTTGAGTTACTCTTCGTTTGGTTAGGTTATATTCATTTGTGTCAGTCTTCTCTAATATGTTCTGCTTGGCTCTGATGGGGGCAGCAACATTGGTCTCGGCGCGTTAGGTTCGGTTAAGCCTCGTTCGGTTATGTTACGTTTTGCTATGTTAGGATAGGATGGTTTCGGCTATTGTGCTATGCACTGTGATTATATGGACTCCGGAGCCATACTCTCCTCTAATATGTTCTGTTTGGCTCTGAGGAGGGCAAGAATAGTGACCTCGGCGCGTTAGGAATAGTTGCGTTTCGTGCGGATACTTTGCGTTTTGGTAGGTTTGGAGAGGGTTGTTCAGGCCTTTCCGCTATACACTTCTGTTCGTTGCATCTCCGCGCTCTAGTGTGCACTAATATGGTCCGCTTGGCGCCATGGATTTCGGCAATAGTGGCCTCGGCAGGTATGTTTGAGTTACGCTGAGCTTTGACAGGTCACGCTTAGTAAGGTTATGACAGGATAGCTTTGACTTTTGCGCTTTACGCTGCTATTCGGTGGACTTCTGCGCTCTACATTGCTCTACTGCACTCTGCTCGACACCCGGGAGGCTAGCAATAGTGGTCGCCGCACGTTAGCTTCAGTTCGGTTACGTTTAGTAAGGAAGGTTACGTTGTGATTGGTTGGGATGACTCTGACTTTAGTATTACATAAGGCCATTCCATGTACTTCTGCGCTCTTATGTGCGCTACCGCACTCTGCTTGCATCTGTGGTCACCAGGAATATTTATCACGGCACGTTAATGTGAGTTATGCTACGTTAGGCTAGGTAAGGTTTGGTTATGCTTGGATAGGATAGCTTTGACTTCTGTCTTATACACTGCTATTCGGATGATTTCAGCGTTCTACATTGCGCTGCTATACTCTGCTTAGCTCTCATGAGGCCAGCAGTAACGGTCGCGGCACGTTAGTTCGGGTTACGTTACTTCTGCTTATGTTACGTTTTGATAGGTGTGGACGGGGTTCCTTTGGCATTTGCGCTATACAGTGCTATCCTGTGGATTTCTGCGCCGTGCTCTGATCTAATATGCTCCGCTTGTCCCTGGGGAGTTCAGCGACAGTGGTCTCGGCACCATAGCTTGTGTTAGGCTGCGTTTGGTTGGGCTCCGTTTGTTTAGGTTAAGATAGGGTAACATTGACATTTGTGCTGTACATTGCTCTTCGGCGGATTCCTGCGCTCTACTGTAATACAACGATCCTTGCTTTGCTCTGGTAATTTCAGAAAGGATGGCCGCGGCGCGTTAGGATGTGTTAGGAATCGTTCGGTTAGGTTAAGCTTGTTTGTGTTATGTTAGGATATGTCTGACTTCCGTGCTATACATTGCTATATATCAGCTTACGCTACTTTAGGTCACAAATTTTTCACTTTATTGCTGCACACTGCTATTCTACGGGATCTGCGCTCATCTGTGCGCTATCACACTCTGCCTGTCCCTCTGGACGCCAGGAATACTGATCTCGGCTGGTTATCCTTAATTACGTTACGCTTGGTTCGGTTATGCTTCTTTGGCTTGGTTAGGTTAGCTTCGCCTTGTGTACTATACACTGCTGTTCGGGCAATTTCGGAGTTATACACTGCTCCCCTGTACTCTTCTTAGCTCTCGCTAGACCAGCAATAGCGGTCGTGGCAGGTAGGTTTGGGTTACGTTACGTCTGCTGGTGATATGCACGGTTAGGTTTGGGCAGGTTAGCACTGACTTTTGTGCTATACACAGCTATTCGTGGGATTTCAGCCCACTACTGCGCTCTAGTTCTTCCTGCATGGATCTGGGGAGGGCAGCAGTATCGGTCTCGTCACGTTAGTTTGAGTTACGTCACGTTTGTTTATGTCACGATTGGTTAGGTTTGGATGCGGGTAGCTTTGACCTTAATGCTACAGTCTGCTATTAGGACGACTTCTGAGTACTACAGAGCAGTAATATTTTCAGCTTGGATGTGGAAAGGTCTGAAATAGTGTTATCGACGCGTTATGTTGAGCCACGTTACGCTCGGTTAGGACGGGTTAGGCTAAGTTTGGTAAGAATAGCTATATCTCATTTGCTGTACACTGCTATTAGGTGGATTTCTGCCCCTACAGGGCTTTACTATCTACAGCTTGGCTCAAGATAGGCCAGCAACTGTGGTCTCGGCAAGTTACGATGAGTTGGACTACGCACTGTTAGGTTGGGTTAGGCTAAGTTTGGTTAGGATTGCTTCAACATTTGTGCTGTACACTGTTATTGGGTGGAATTGTGCGCTCTACTGTGCTGCAGTTTGTCCTGCTTGGCACCGGGGAGGGCAGCAATATCGTTCTCGGCACGCTAGGTTCAGCTGTGCTCTGCTTTGTTATGTTCTGTAGGTTTGCTATAGGTTCGGGTAGCTATGACTTTTCTGATATACAATGTCATTCCATGGATTTCCGCGTTCTGCTCGAAACTAATGTGCTCCGCTCCTCCCTGCGGAGAACAGCAACAGTGGTTGCCGCAAGTTACCTTGGGTTAGTTTTCGCTTGGTTACGTTGCGGTTGGTCACGGTAGGAGAGGATGGCATTGATTTTATTGCCATAGTCTACTATTAGGTGGATTTCTGCACCCTACATAGCTCTAATATTTTCAGCTTGTCACTGGGAAGGCAGCAATAGTGGTCTCGGCAGGTTATGTTGTGTCGGGTTACGTTCGGATAGGTTGGGTTAGGCAAATCTTGGTTTTGATAGCTTTAACTCCTTCGCTGTACACCGCTATTCGGTGGACTTGAGGGCTCTACTGTGCTCTGGTATGTACTGCTTGGCTCTGGGGAGTGCTGCATTTGCGGTTTCTGCACGTTAGTTTGGGTTATGCTACGTATGGCTATGTTCCGTTGGTTTGGGTTAGGTTTGAGTAGAACTCACTTAACTGATTTACATTGCTATTCTATGGCCTTCTGCGTTCTGCACCCCACCAATGTGCTCTGCCTGATTCTGGCTAGGCCAGCGGTAGTGGTAGCAGCACGTTACGCTGAGTTCGGTTATGTTCGCTTATGTCACGATTGGTTTGGTTTGGAGGCGGGTAGCTTTGACGTTAATGCTATAGTCTGCTATTAGAGGGACTTCTGTGTTCGACTGTGCTGTAATATTTTCAGTTTGGATGTGGGAAGGACTGAAATAGTGGTCTCGGCACATTATGTTGTGTCAGTTTAAGTTGGATATGGTTGGGTTCTGCTAAGTTTGGAGAGGATATATTTAACTTAATTATCGTACACTGCTATGCGGCGGATTTCTGCGCTCGACTGTGCTCTAGTATGTCCTGCTTGGCTGTGGGGAGGGCAGCAATAGCGGTCTCGGCTCATTAGATTGAGACAGGCTATGTTCGGCTATGTTCTGCTGGTTTGGGTTAGGGCATGCTGGCTTTGACTTTTCTGATGTACGCCGCGATTCTATGGACTTCAGCGTTCTACTCCCCTCTAATATTTTCAGCTTGGATCTGACAAGGACAGCAATGGTGGTCTTGGCACGTTATCATGTGTCAGGTTACGTTCTGATAGGTTGGGCCGGGCTAAGTTTAGTCTGGATAGCTTTAACTCTTGGGCAGTACACTGATATTCGGCGGATTTCTGCGCTGTACATTACTCTATTATACACTGCTCGACTCTGGGGAGGCCAGCAACCGTGGTCACGGCCCTTCAGGTTAAGTCATGCTTCGTTCGTTTATAATCCGTGTGGATACATTATTATAGTGTAGAATTCACTTCTGCACCATAGACTGCTATTCAGTTGATTTCTACGCACCACATTGCTCCACTGTGCTCTGCTCGTCTCTGTGGAGACCAGTAACAGTCGTCTCGGCACGATAGGTAGTGTTAGGTTAAGTTTGGTCTTACCATGTTTGGTTTAGTCAGGCTAGGATAGCTATGACTATTGTACCGTCCACTGCTATTCGGTGGATTCCTGCGCTCGACTGTGATCTAATAGACACTGCTTCGCTCTGGGAATACTAGAGATTTTGGCCGCGGCTCTTTAGGTGCTGTCTGGTTACGTTTGGTTATGTTAGGTTTGTGTGGGTTAGTTTAGGATATCTTTGACTTTCGTGCTATACGCTGCCATTCCATGGACCTGTGTGCTCTACTATGCTCTATCGTGTTCTGCTTGTCTCTGGGGAAGCCAGCAATATTCGTCGCGGCACGTTAGGTTTAGCTATTCTACGTTTGGCTTGGCCAGATTAGGCCTTGTTTGGTTAGGATATCTTTGACTCCTGTGCTGTACATTGCTATTTGGTGGCTTTCTACGCTTTACAGTCCACTACTGTACTCTGTTCGACACTGGGGTGGTCAGCAATTATGGTCGAAGCGCGACAAATTTCGTTATGTTACGTATCGTTTTGTTACGTTTGGTTTGGTTAGTTTAGTACAGCTTAGACTTTTGCGCTATACACTCCTGTTCAAATGATTTCTGCGCTCCGCTGTGCTCTCATACGCTCTGAATGGTTGTGGGGTCGCCAGAAATTGTGGTCTAGGCACATTAGCTTAAGTTAGGTTACGTTTGGTTTGGTTACGGTCGGATATGTGTGGTTAGGGTGGCATTGACATTTGTGCTATTCGCTTCAATTCGGCGGATTTCTGCGCTTAAAACTGCTACAGTATATTCTGCTTGACTATGGGGATGCCAGCAGTAGTGCTCTGGGTGCCTTTGTCTGAGATATGTTGCGTTTGGTCAGGCTAGCTTGCGTTACGTTAGGTCATGATGCCTTTGACTTTTGTGCTATGCACTGCTGATTGGTGAATTTCTGCGCCCTACTGCGCACTAGTATGCTCCTCTTGGCACTGGGGAAGCCGACAATGGTGGTCTCGGCTCGTTAGGTATAGCTAGGGCAAGTTTGGCTAGGTTACGTTCGGTCAGGTTCGGTTGGAATATATTCGACCTTTGTGCTATACCCGGCTATTAGGTGGCTCTGTGCGCCCTACTGTGCTCTAGCATACTCTCCTTAGCTCCAGGGTTTGCAGCAATGGAGGTCTCGGTGCGCTAGGTTTAGTTATGGTACGTTCGGTTATGTTACGTTTGGCTAGTGAAGGATAGGGCAGCCTCGACTTTCGGGATATACACTGTTATTCGATGGATTTCTGCACTCTACTGTGATCTAGAATGTCCTGCTTGGCTCTGGCGAGGGCAGTAATAGCGGTGTCGGAGCGTTAGAATTATTTATGCCACGTTCGGCTGTGTTCCGTTTGTTTGGGTTAGGTTTGGGTTGCTCCGACTTTCCTGATATACGCTGCTATTCTATGGATTTCAGTGTCCTACCCTCCACAAATGTGTTATTCTTTGACTCCGGGGTTGCCAGCAATAGTGGTCGCGACACGTTATGTCAAGATATGTTACGCTTTGTTATGTTACGATTGGTTAGGTTAGGAGAGGGTAGCTTTGACTTTAGTGCTAAATGGATTTCTACGCCCTACAGAGCGTAGTGTATAGTAGAGCGTCTGCGATCTACTGTGCTGTAGCATGACCTGCTTGGCTCTGGCAAAGGCAACAATAGCGGTATCGGCACGATAAGGTGATACAGGTTGTTTGGACCTGTTCTGTTGGTTTCAGTTTGGTTTAGCTATCTTTGACTTTTCCGGTGTACACTGCGATTCTATAGACTTCTGCCTTCTACTCTCCACTAGCGTGTCTTGCTTGGCTTGTTGGAGGCCAGCAATAGTGGTCGCGGCAAAATAGATAGAGTGAGGTTACGCTTGGCTGTGCTAGGTTTGGTTAGGTTAGGAGCGGTAGATATGACTTCACTGGTATACTCTACTATTATGTGGTTTCCTACGCCCTTCAGTGCTCTAATATTCTCGGCTTGTCTCTGGGAGCGCCGGTAGTAGTGGCCTCTGCAGGTTACGTCGAGACACGTAACGTTCGGTTAGGTTGTGTCAGGCTGAGTTTTGTCAGGACATCTTTAGCTTTTGTGCTGTACACTACTGCTCGGTGAATTTCTGCGCCATGCTGTGCTCTAGTATGCCATGCTTGGCTCTGGGGAGGGCAACGACAGCGGCCTCGGCGAGTTAGGATCATATAGGCCATGCTTGGACATGATCTATTGGTTTGGGTTAGGCTTGGATAGCTTCGAATCTTCTGATGTACACTGCGATTCTATGGATTCCTGCCTTCCACTGTCCACTAATGTGCTCTGCTTGTCTATGCGGTGGCCAGCAATAGTGATCGCGGAACGTAGGGTTTAGATATGTTACGCTTTGTCATGTTACGGTTGGTTAGGTTAGGAGATGATAGTTTGGGCTTCAGTGCTATTGTCCGCTAGTAGGTGGATGTGTGCGCCATACAGTGCTCCAATACTTCCAACTTGGTTATGAGAATGCCAGTAATAGTGGTCTCGGCGCGTTACGTTGAGTCAGTTTACATTCGGCTAGGTTGGGTTAGGCCATGTTTGGTTACTATAGCTTTAACTTTTGTGCTGTACACTGCTAATCGGTGGATCTGTGCGCTCTACTGTGCTCTAAAATGTCCTTCCTGGCTCTGGGGAGGGCAGCAATATCGGTTTCGGTGCGTTAGGATCATTTATGCTACGTTCGGTTATGTTCTGTTTATTTGGGTTACATTTAGGTAGCTTTGGCTTTTCTGATATACACAGGGATTATATGGATTCCGTGTTCTACTCTCCGCTAGTGTGTTCCGCTTGACTCTCGGGAGGCCAGTAATATTGTTGGCGGCACGATAGCTTGTGTTCGGTTACAATTGGTTATGTTACGATTGGATATGTTAGGGGAGGGTAGCTTTGACTTTAGTGATATAGTCTGCTGTTAGGTGGATTTCTGTGCCCTACTTTGCTATAGTACTTTCAGCTTGACTCTGGCAAAGCCTGGAATAGTGGTTTCGGCGCGTAAGGTTTAGTCAGGGTAGTTCTAATCTTTGTGCTGACGCTGGTATTCAGCGGATTTCTGCGCTCTACTGTGCTCTAGTATTTCCAGCTTGTCTCTGTGAAGGCCAGCAATAGTGGTCTCGCACGATATGTTGTGTCGCGTTATGTTCGCTTATATTGGGTTAGGCTAAGTTTGCTTAGAGTAGCTTTAACTTTCGTGCTGTACACCGCTGTTGGATGGATTTCTGCGTTCTGCTGTGCTCTAGTATGTCTTGCTTGATTCTGGGAGGGGGGGGGCAGCAATAGCTGTCTCTGCACGTTAGGCGGTGATAGGGTTCGCTTCGTTATGTACTGTTGGTTTGGGTTAAGTTTGGGTAGCTTTGACATATCTGATGCACACAGCTATTCCATGGATTCCTGCGATCTACTCTTCGCTAACGTGAACTGCATGTCTCTCGTGGGGGGGGTCAGCAATAATGTCGGCAGCGCGATATCTTCAGATATATTACATTTGCTTATGTTACGATTGGCTAGGTTTAGAGAGAATAGCTTCGACTTTAGTGCTATAGTCTGCTGTCAGGTGGATTTCTGCTCCCCACTCTGCTCTAATATTTTCAGCTTCGCTCTGGGATGGACAGAAATAGTGGACTCGGCGCGTTATGTTGAGTCATGTTACGTACGGTTATGTTGGTTTGGGTTACGTTTGGTAAGGGTAGCTTCATCTTTGTGCCGTACACTGCTATTCGGTGGATTTCTGCGCTCTACCGTGCTCTAGTACGTCCTGCTTTGATCTGGGGTGGGCAGCAATGGTGGTTTCTGCACGTTCGTTTGTGTTAGGTTATGTTATGTTTTGTTCTAATTGTTAGTGTTGTGCTTATGTTGCTTTGACTTTTCTGATATGCACTGCGATTCTATGAATTTCTGCGTTATTCATGCCGCTAATGGGCTCTGCTTGACTCTGTGGAGGCTAGCAGTATCGGTCGCGGCATGTTAGTTTGAGTTAGTCTACGTTTGGTTATGTTACGATTGGTTAGGTTAGAAGAGGATAGCTTTGACTTTAGTGCCATAGTCTGCTATTAGGTGGATTTCTGCGACCTACTGAGTACTTGTGCACTCAGGGTGGCTCTGGGAAGGCCATCAATATTGGTCCCTGCACGTAAGGATGGGTCAGGCTATTTTCCGTCACAATGGGTTTGGCTGCATTCGGTAAGCGTAGCTTTGCCCCTTGTGCTGTACACTGATACTTGGTGGATTTCTGCTCCCTATTGCGCTCTAAGTTTTTCAGCTTGTCTCTGGGAAGGCCAGCAATAGTCATCTCGGCACGTTATGTTCTGTCAGATTACTTTTGGTTAGGACCTGTTGAGCTAATATTGGTCAGGATTGTTTTAACTTCTGTGCCGTACCCTGCTATTCGAAGGATTTCTTCGCCCTACTGTACCCTAGTATGCCCAGCTTGTCTCTGCGGATGGCAACAATAGCGGTCTCGGCAAGTTACTTAGAGTTAGGCTATGTTTGGTAATGTTCCGTTGGTTTGGGTTAGGCATGTGTAGCTGTGACTTTCCTGATGCACACTGTGATTGTGAAAACTTCTGCGATCTACTCTCTAATAATGTTTTCTGCCTGGCTCTAGGGAGGCCAGCAACAGTGGGCGCGTATGGATCCTCCAGAGAACACTAGAGTGCAGAAACACGCCGAATGGCAGTGTATAGCACAAAAGTCATAGCTATCCTCCCATAACTAGACCAACCGTAGCATGCCCAAACGTAACCTAACTCAACTTAACGTGCAGCGACCATTATTGCTGACGTCCACAGCGTCGAGCAGAGTTCAGTACAGTTGAGCAGGGTGCAGTGATCCACCGAACAGCAGTGTTTGCCAAGAAAGTAAGAGCGATCGAAACCTAATCCGCACAAACATAACCTAACCAATCGCATCCGAACACAACCTGTCGAGGCACGACTATTGTTACTGGCCTCACCAGATTCGAGCTGGGTGTAGTAAAGCAGAGTAGAGCGCAGGAGTGCTCCAAATAGCATTTTATATCACAAAAGTCAAAGCCATCCTAACCAAACATAGCCAAACCTAACCTAGCCAAGCGTAACCTAGCTAAACAAAACGTGCCTCGACCACTATTTCTGGACTCCCCAGAGACTAACAGATGCTAGTACAGCAGTGCAGAGCCCAGAAATCGAACGAAGAACAGGGTATAGCAAAAAGGTCAAGGCCACGCTAAACAAACTTAGCACAACCCAGCCTAACCAAGCGTAACATAACTAAACATTCAGTGCCGGGACCAGAGTTGCCGGCCTCCCCAGAACTAGGCAGAACATGTTAGAGTTCACTAGAGCGAAGAAATCCGCTGCACACCTGCGTATAGCACAAAAGTCGAAGCTACTCTATCCCAACAATGCCAGACGTAACATAACCAAAGGCAACATAACTTGGCCTAAGGTACCGAGACCACTATCACCGACATGCCCAGAGTCGGGCAGACTATATTAGGGCAATGTACAGGGCAGAAATGCACAGAATAGGAGTGTATAGCACAAAAGTCAAAGCTATCCAATCCTAACCTAACCAAACACAACCTAACCTAACACAACCAAACGCAAACTGACTCACGCAAACCCGACCCTACAGCTATTGCTGGCCTCCGCAGAGCCAAACGGAACGTAATAGAGGAGAGTAGAGCGCGGAAATCCGTAGGATCGCAGTGAATAGCGGAAAAGTCGAAGCCATTCGAACCTAGCCAAGGCTAACGTAACCTGAACAAACGTAACATATCAAATGCTAACGTGAAGAGACCGCTGTTACTGGCATACACAGAGCCAAGCAGGACATGCTGGAAAACAGTAGAGAGCAGAAGTCCACCGAATTGCACTGTATAACACAAAAGTCAAAACTAACCCATCCTTACATAGCCAAAGGCAACATAACCGAACGTAGCATAACCCAACTTAACCAGCCGAGACGGTCATTCTTTGCCACCCCATAGCCAAGTAGAATAAACTAGAGCATCAGCGAGCTCTTAACAGCGAGCTCAGTTATCCACCACATTTTAGCGTGTAGCACAAAAGTCAAGGATATGCCGACGTAAGTAGTCATAAGCGATCCTAACCGAACGTAACTTAACTGAACATAACATACCGAGGATACTATTGCTGGCCTCGCCAGAGGAAAACAGAGCATACTCGACCAACGTAGAGAGCAGATGTGCACCGAATAGCGGTGTATAGCATAACAGCCAAAGCTATACTATCCTAACATAACCATGTTTAATATCACCAAACTTTGTCTGCCTCAACATATCGTGCCGAAACGACTATTGCTGGCTTGCCCAGAGCCAATCAGATTATACCAGAGCACAGCAGAGCGCAGAAGTCCACCGATGAGCAGTGTACGGCACAAAAGCTATAGCAATCGTAACCTAACTTTGCCTAAGGCTACCTAACCGAACGTAACGTGAATCAACATAACGTGCCAAGACGACAATTGCTGGCTTTCACAGGGCCAGGCTAAAAATATTAATGCACTGAATGGCGCAGAGATCCGCGTGAGAGCAGACTATAGCACTAAAGTCAAAGCTATGCTCTCCTAACCTAACCAAACGTAACATAAGCAAACGTAACATAACTCTGCCGAACGTGCCGCGATCACAATTGCCGGCATCCCCAGAGCCAAGCTGAAAATACAAGAGCTCTGTAAGCCGCAAAAATCCGCGTGATAGCAGACTATAGCACTAAAGTCAAAGCTATGCTCTCCTAACCTAACCAATCGTAACATAAGCAAACGTAACCTAACTCTGCCGAACGTGCCGCGATCACAATTGCCGGCCTCCCCACAGCCAAGCAGAACACGTTAAAGGAGAGTAGAGCGCAGAATGCCATAGAATCCCGGTGTATACCAGAAAAGTCAAAGATACCCAAACCTAACCCAAACCAACATAACATTACCAAACATAGTTTAACTCAACCTAACGGGCTAAGGACGCTATTGATGACATACCGAGACTCAAGTGGGACGTACTGAAGTGCAGTGGAGCGCAGTAATACACCGAATAGCAGTGTTGAGAACAGATGTTATTGCTACCAGCACTAATCTTGGCCTAACCCAACCTATCCGAACGTAACATGACTCAACATAACGCGCCGAGACCACAATTGCTGGCATTCCCAGGGTCAAGCTGAAAATATTAGAGCATTGCAGGGCGCAGGAATCCACCTAATAGGAGACTAAAGCGCTAAAGTCAAAGCTATACTCTCCCAAGACTAACCAATTGTAACATAACCAAACGTGACATGACTCAACCGAACGAGGCGCGACCACTATTGCGTTCATGCACAGAGCCAAGCAGAACAAATTAGTGGAGAGTAGAAGGTAGAAATCCACAGAATAACAGTGCATATCGGAAATATCATAGGTAATCAAACTTAACACGGTCCAACAGGGAATAACCGAACGTAACCTGACACATCATAACGTGCCGAGACCACCATTGCTGGCATTGCCACAGCCAAGCTGAATATATTAGACAACTGCAGGACGCGAAGATCCACCTAATAGCAGAATACAGCACTAAAGACAAAGTTATCCCCCCCGAACCCAAGAAATCGTAACATAACCAAACGTAACGTAGCTCAACCTAACATGCCGCGACCACTATTATTGGCCACCCCAGGGCCAGCAGAACACATATGTGGGGAGGAGAGCTCACAAATCCGCAGAATCGCAGTGTATGTCAGAAAAGTCAAAGCTTCCCAAACCTAACCGAAACCAACAGAACATATCCAAACATAGCTTAACTAATCTTACAATGTCGAGACCGCTATCGCTGCCGTTCCCAGCGCAAAGCAGGACATACTAGAGCACAGTGGAGGGCAGAAATCCACCGAACAGCACTGTACAGCACGTAAGTCGACGATACCCTGTCCAATCCTTGCCTGACCCAACCTATCCGAACGTAACCTGGGCCAACGTAACGTGCAGAGGCCACTACTGCTGGCCTTCCGAGCTCCAAGCAGAAACCATTAGAGCACTGAAGGGCGCAGGAATCCACCTAATAGCAGACTATGACGCAAAGGTCAAACTACCTGCCCTAACCTAACCAATCGTGACACAACCAAACGTAACCTAACTCAAACCAACGTGCCGCGACCACTATTGCTTGCCTCTCTAGAGCCAAGCAGAAGACATTATTGGAGAGTGGGGAGAGAAGTCCGTAGAACGGCAGTGCGCATCTGAAAAGTCAAAGCTGCCCAAACCAAACCAAAACGAGCAGAACATAGTCAAATAAAACCTAACTCAGCCTAACGTTACGTGACCGCTATTGCTCCAATTCCCGGAGTCAAGCAGGACATACTAGAGCACGTTAGAGCGCCGAAATAGAACGAAAAGCAGTGTATAGCACATAAGTTTTAGCTACCATGTCCAAAATTATCCTGACACGAACTAACCGAACATAACCTGACTCAACGTAATATGCTGATACCACTATAGCTGGCCTTTCCAGAGCCAAGCAGGGCGTACTAAGGCACAGTAGAGCGCAGAAATATATTGAACTGCAGTGCACAGCACTAAAGTTGGAGCTACCATGACCAAACATGACCTAGGCTAACATAACCGAACGTAACCTGGCGCAACATAACCTCCCGAGACCACTATTGCTGGGCTTCCCGGTGTCATGCATAAGATATTAGACGCCTGTAGGGCGCAGGAGTACACTTAATAGCAGACTACAGCGCTAAGGTCAGAGATATCCACTCCTAACCTGACCAATCTTGACATAACCAAACGCATCGTAACTCAATCCAACGTGCCGCGACCACTATTAGTGGCCTCCCCTGAGCCAAGCAGAAGGCAATGGTGGAGTGTAGAATGCAGAAATTTATGGAATCACAGTGTATATCGGAAAAGTCGAAGCTACCCAAAACTAACCCCAACGAACGTATCTTAACCAAACATAGCCTAACTGAACATAACGTGTCGAGACCGCTATTGCTGCCCTCCCAAGAGGAACGCACGACATGCAAAAGCACAGTAGAGCGCCTAAATGCACCGAGCCTCATCGTACAGCACAAAAGCTAAAGCTCTACGGACAAAGCTTAGCAGAACCCTACCTAACCGAATTAACATGGCCCAACATAAAGCGCCGAGACTTCATTTCATGGCCTCCGAAGGGCCAAGCAGAATACACTAGTAGAGTGTAGGACGCAGAAGACCATAGAAACACGGTGAGTATCAAAAAAGTCAAAGCGGCCAATACCTTGCCCAAATAAACCGAGCATAGCCAAACATAGACTAACCCAACCTAACAAACCGAGACCGCTATTGCTGCTCTTCCCAGATCCAAGCAGGACATACTATTGCACCATAGAGCGCAGAGCTCCACCGAATAGCAGTGTGCAGCACAAAGGTTACAGCTATCCTGAACAAACTTGGCCTGACCCAACCTAACCAATCGTAACATGACTTAACATAAATCGCAGAGGTAACAATTGCTGGCCTTCCCAGAGCCAAGCATTGGAGCACTCTATGGCGCAGAAATCCACCAAACAGCAGACCATGTCACTAAAGCCAAAGCCACACTCTCCTCACGTAGCCGATCGTGACGTCATGAAGCATAGCGTAACTCTACATAACGTGCCGAGACCGCTCTTGCTGGCCTCCCCATCGCTAAGCGGAGGATATTAGAGGAGCGTAGATCGCAGAGGACTATAGAACGCCAGTGTATAGCGCGGAGGACCATAGAATGCCAGTGTATAACGCAAGAGTCAATGATTTCCGAACCGAACCCAAAGAAACCTGACCTAGCCAAACGTAACTTAAATAAACCTAGCGCGCCTCGATCACCATTGCTGGCTTTCAGAGAGCAGAGCATAGTATAGTAGAGCAATGTAGAGCGCAGAAGTCCGCCGAAGGTCCGTGTACAGCACAAAAGACGTAGCTATCACGTGCTAACCTAGCAAATCTCACAAGACAAAACGCATTCTAACTCAACCCAGTGTGCCAGGACCACTGTTGCTAGCCTCTCAAGGGCTATGCAGAACATATTAGAGGAGAGCAGGGCGCAGGTGTCCATAGAATCGCAATGTATGGCAGAAAAATCAATGGTATCCAAACCTTACCAATGCTATCATAAACTAACCAAACGTAACTTGACTAAACATGTCTTGCCGCGGCCACCATTTCTGACCTCCCCCGAGCAAAGCAGAGCATATTAAAGCACAGTAGATCGTATATTTCCACCGAAAAGCAGTATGTAGTACAAATGTCAAAGGTACCCTGTCCTAACCGTACCAATCGTAACACCACCAAACGTAACCAAGTTCAACTAAACGTTCCACCACAATTATTGCTGGCCTCTCCTGAGCCAGGCAGAACATATTAGAGGAGAGTTGGCTGCAGAAGTCCGTAGAATCGCTGCGTGCAGCAGGAAAGTCAAAGATAACCAAACCAAACCCAATCAAACATAACCTAACCTAACGTAGCGAATCACATGGTAACGTGCCGCAACCACCATTGCTGGCCTCCACAGGGTCTAGCAGATTAGAGTAGAGCACAGTGGGGGGCAGGAATCCATCGAATAGCAGCGTATAGCACGAAAGTCGTAGCTACCCTGACCACACAAAGCTTATACTGACGTAACCAAACCTAACATAACAAAACATAACGTGCCACGAGCACAATTGCCCTAATCCCGGCTGTCGAGCGAAGTATAGTAGAGCAATGTGTAGCGTAGAAATCAACCGGATAGCAGTCTATAGAACAAATGTCGAACATATCCTATCATAACCTATCCAAACGTAATATAAACAAACGTAACATAACATAACCTTACGTGCCGGGACCAATACTCCTGGCCTCCCCATCACCATGTAGAGCACATTAGAGGAGAGGAGACCTTCCAAATTCATAGGATCGCAGGGTATAGCTGAGAAATCAAGGCCACCAAACTAGACCCAAACAAACATAACCCAGCCAAACGTGACCTAACACAAATAAACGTGCTGCGGCACCCCCTTCAGCCTTCCCCAGAGGAAATCAGAGCACATATGGTAACAGTCGAGCACAGAAGTTCACCCAATGTCAGTGTGTAGCACAAAAGTCAAAGCTAACCTATCCTAACTTAACCAAACGTAGCATGTCCAAACGTTAGCTATGTCAACTTGGCGAGACCACCACTGCTGGCTTCCCCAGAGCCAAGCATTGCATATTAGTGCTCAGTAGAGCGCAGAAACCAACCGAGCAACAGTTTATGCCGCGAAAGTCAAAGCTACCCGATCCTAACCCAGACAATAATAACCTAATCGTACCTGGCATACCGCAAGCTAATGTGCGGAGACAATTGTTACTGGCCTCTCCAGAGTCGAGCAGAGTATAATAGAGCAATGTAGAGCGCAGAAATCCAACGAATAGCTGTGTATAGCATAAACGTTAAAGCTATCCCATCCTTACCTAACAATACGTAACATAAACGAGCGCAACATAACTAAGACTTACGTGCCGACAGCAATAATGCTGGCCTCCCCAGAGCCAAGTTGAATCCACTGGAGCACAGCAAAGCGCAGAAATCCAACCAATAGCGGTGTATAGCATAAAAGTCAAAGTTATCCTGTCCTAACCTATCCGAACATAACGTAACCAAACGTAGCCCATCCCAAACTGACATGACAAAACCACTATTACCGTCCACCCGAGAACCGAGCAGAGTATATCAGAGCAATGTAGAATGTAGAAATCCTCCGGATAGCAGTGTATACCAAAGAAGTCGAGGGTAACCTGTCGTAACTTAACAAACGATAACACCACCAAACGTAATAATGCTCAACCTAGGATGCTGCCACCAGTATTGTTAACCTCCCCAGAGTCAAGCAGAACATATTAGACGACAATGTTGGGCAGAAATCTATACAACCGCAATGTACAGCAGAAAAGGCAAAGACATCCAAACCTAACCCAAACTAACAAAACCCAACCTAACGTAGACAAACTCAACGTTACCTGTCGCGACCACTATCGCTGGCTTCCCCAGGGTCTATCAGATTAGAGTAGAGCACAGTGGAGGGCATGAGCCCACAGAATAACTGCGTATACGAAAGCCAAAGCTACCCTAACCGAGCATACACATATCTAACCGAACCAATCGTAACCTAACACAAACCAAAGTGCGCGCGCACTATTTCCCTCATCCCTAGAGTCGAGCAGGGTATAGGGGAGCAATGTAGAGAGCACATATCCACCGAATAACAGTGTACAGCACAAAAGTAACAGCCACCCTGTCCTAACCCACCCAAACGTGATATAAGCAGACTCAAGCTAACTTTACCTAACGTGCAGAGACCACTATCGCTGGACTCCCCAGAGCCAAGCATAGTATACCAGAGAACGGTGGAGCGCAGAAACCCACCTAATAACTGTCCTCGCCAAGAAAGTCGCAGCTATCCACACCTAACACAAAAACACGTAATCTAACCTAACGTAACCTAACTATATCTGACGCGCCTGGACAGCTAGTGCCAGCGCGCCCAGTGCCAGCCAGAGCATATTAGGCCACAGTAGAGTGCAGAAATACATAGAGTCGCTTTGTAGGGCAGAAGAGTCGAAGCTGTACGTGCCTAACCATAGCTAACCTATCCTAACCAAACGTAGCCCAACTCCATAATACGAGCCGCGACTAAGATTGCTGGACGGCCCGGGGCCAAGCAGAATTCAGTGGTGCACAATGGTGTGCAGAAGTCCACAGAAACACAGTGTATGCCGCATAGGTCAAAGCTACCCTGACCTAACACAAACGAACGTAATCTAACCAAACGTAGCCGAACTCAGCCTAGCGTGACTTGGCAACTATCACTGGACAACACAGAATCGAGAAGAGTTTGGTACAGCAACGTAAATCGTAGAAATCCGCTGAAGAGCAGTGTGCAGCACAAAATTCAAGGATAACCTGATCAGACCTAACCTAACATGACCTAACCAGCCGCAACACAACTCACCTTTACGTGCCGTGACCACTATTGCTCGCGTCCCCAGAGACAAGCAGACGATGATAGAGCATCTTAGGGCACAGGTGCCAATATTATAGCGGTGTTGAGCACTACAGTCAAAGCTACACTAACTGAATCCGAAACAGCCTAACTCGAACATACGTAATCCGACCCAATCTAGCGTGACGTGACGACTATTACTGGACACCCCATGATCGAGCAGGGTATGGTAGAACAACGTAGGACGTAGAAATCCACCGAAGAGCAGTGTGCAGCACAAAATTCAAGGATAACGTGACCCAACATATCCTAACCTGACCTAGCCAAGCGTAACACAACACAACGTAACGTGCTGCGGCAACTATTGCTGGCGTCCAAAGAGACAAGCGGATACAACTAGAGAACTGTAGGGCACAGGAGTCCATAGGATAGCCTTGTGAGCACTAATGTCGATGCTGCAAGAACACAACCCGAAATAACTTAACCGGACCAAAGAAAACATGACTCAACCTAACGTGCAGCGACGACTCTTGTTGTCGTCCCCAGGGACACCCAGAATATGACACAGTACAGTGGAGCACAGAAGACCATAGGATAGCTGTGTTGAGCACAAAAGGCAAAACAGTCCTAATCTAACCCAAGGTAGCCTAACAACACCGAACGTAACCTTACTCAACCTAACGTGCCGCGACCAGTATTGCTGGCCTCCAAATAGACAAACAGAGCATAATATAGATGAGTAGAGCGCAGAAAGCCACAGAATCGCAGTGCATAGCAGAAAAGTCGAAGCCATACAAACCTAACCATAGCTATCATGGCCTGACCAAACGTAGCCTATATCGACCTAACTTGGCGAGACCACTATTAACGGCCTCCCCAGAGCCAAGCAGAACATAATAGGGCACAGTAGAGTGCAGAAATCGACGGCATTTCTGTGTACAGTACAAACGTCGAGGATATCCCGTCCTAACCCAAGCAAGTCTAACATAACCAAACGTTACCTAACCCTACACAACGCGCAGCGGCCACAGTTTCTTGCCTGCCCAGAGCAAAGCAGAGCATATTGGATAGCAGCAGAGCGCAGAAGTCCACCATATAGCAGTGTATAACACAAAAGGCAAAGCTGTCCTTGCCTAACCTAAATAAACGTAGCATAACCGAACGTTTATTAAGTGATCCTAACAGCCCTATGCCACTATTGCTGACCTCTCCAGAGCCAAGCTGAATATACTACAGCACAGTAGATCGCAGACACCCGCGGCGTTTCAGTGCAAAGCACAAAAGTCAAAGATAACCAAACCTAAGCTGACCTAACATCACAAAAACTGTCGTTGCCTAACAAAGCATAACGTTACAAGACGTCTATTGCTGACTTTTGCAGAGCAAAGCTGAACACATCAGATCACAGTAGAGCGCCGGGTTCCGCCGAAGGGCAGTGTACAGCACAAAAGTCTAAGATACCCTCTCCCAACCTAACCAACCTTAACATACCAAACGTAACCTAATTCAACCTAACGTGGAGCGGCCACTACTGCTGGCCGCGCCAGAGTCGAGCAGAACAAAGTAAAGCATAGTAGAGCGCAGAAATCCACGAAATGACTTTCTACATCAAGAAGGTCAAAGCTATCCAAACCTAACCCAATCAAATATAACCTAGCCAAACGTAACCTAACTAAACCTAACGTGTCGGGACCACTATTGCTGGCTTCCCCAGAGCCAAGCAGAGTATCTTAGAACACGGTATAGCGCAGAAGTGCAGAAGTTCACAGAATAGCGGTATACAGAACAAAAGTTAAAGCTATCCTCTCCTACCCCAACCAAACGTAACATAACCGAACGTAGCCTAAATCAGAACAATGTGGCGGGATCACTATTACTGGCCTCTCCAGAGTCGACCAGTGTGTAGAAGAGCAGTATAGAGCGTAGGAATACGCCGAATAGCAGTGTATAGGACATAAGTCAAAGCTATACTGTCATAACATGTCAAAACGTAATTAAACCGAACGCAACCTAACATAGCCTAACGTACTGGGACCACCATTGCCGGATTCCCCACAGGGAAGTAGAATACGCTAGAGAACAGCAGAGCGCAGAATGCCCCCAGGGAGCAGCCGATAGCTCAAATATCAAAGACAACCTAACCTCGGCTGACATTACCAAACATAGCAAAACGAAGACTAACTAAAACTCACGAGAAGGGACCAGCATTGCTGGCCTCCCCAATGCAAAGCAGAACATATCAGAGCACGGTAGAGCGCAGAAATCTGTCGAATAGCATTGCTTAGGTAAAAAGTCATAGGTAACCTGTCCCAACCTGCCCAAATGTACTAGAGTCAGACGTACTCTAACTTACCCGAACGTGCCGCGGCCCCTACTGCTGGATGCCGCTGTTCCAAGCAGAATACAGTAGAGCACAGTAGTGCGCAGAAGTCCGCAGGTTAACAGTGAACACCACGAATGTCAAAGATATCCTAACCAAACACAATGAAAGGTGACGTAACGAAACCTAACCTAACTCAACCCAACGTGACGAGACCACCATTAATGGCCACCTCGGTGTCGAGCAGAGTTTGGCAGAGCAGCGTAGAGCGCAGGAATCAACCGAATAGCATCGTATAGGGCTTAAGTCAAACCCATCCTGTCCAAACCTATCCGCACACAAGATAATCACACGTACCATGACAGAAACTAACGTGCCGAGACAACTATTGCTGGAATCCACAGAGCCAAGCAGATTATACTAGGGCACAGTAGAGCGCAGAGAGCAACCAGATATCAGTGCACAGCACAAATGTCAAATATATCACAACCTATCGCGTCCTAACCTAACCAAGCCAAACGTAGACTAACCAAACTTTACGAGACGAGACCACGATTTTTGGCATCCCCAATGCCAAGCTGAACAAATTAGAGGACAGTGGAGTGTAGAAATCCTCTGAAGAGCTGTGCATAGCGCAAAAGTCAAAGCTAGGCCCTCCTAACCTAACCAATCCTAGCGTAACCAAACGTAACACTACACAACCTATCGTGACGAGACCACTACTGCTGGATTCCCAGAGCCAAGCGGCACATATTAGAGGAGAGTAGGGCGCAGAAGTGCATAGAATGGAGGAGTATAGCAAAAAAATGAAAGACAACCTGACCTGACCCAAAAAATCCTAACCTGACCCAAACTAACCTAACCTAACCAAACGCAACATAGCTCAAACTAACTTGCCGAGACCATAATTGCTGGCCTTCCCGGAGCAGAGGTGATCATATTAGAGCATATTGGAGTGCAGAAATCCGCCGAAAAGCAGTGTATATCGCAAAAGTCGGAGCTAGCATCTTCTAATATAACCAATCGAAACGCAATCAAACATAGCCCAACTGAGCCTAACGTAAAGCGATCACTATTGCTGGTCTCCTAGGTCCAAGCAGAATATTTTAGAGTTGAGTAGAATGCAGAAATACATAGAATCTCAGAGTATGGCAGAAAAGTCAAAGATATCCAAACCTAATCCAGGCAAATATAGCCTAACCGAACGGTGCATAACACAATATAAAGAGCCGCGACCACTATTGCTGGACATCCCAGGGTCAAGCAGAATGAACTCCAGACAGTAGATCGAAGAAACCACCCAATGACAGTGTATTCCACGAAAGACAAAGCTACCCAAACCCAACACAATAAAACTTCTCCTAACCAAACGTATCCTAACGCAAACTAACCTGCCGAGGACACTATTAATGTCTACCCCAGAGCCGAGCAGGGTAGAGTAGAGCAATGTAGAGCGTATCAATCCACCGAATAGCAGTGTATAACACAAAAGTCAAAGATATGCTGACCAAATTTAACCTAACCTTACTTAACCTATCCTAATCAAACGTAACCTATCGCATCCAAACGTGCCACAACCGCTATAGCTGGCCTCCCCAAATTCGAGCAGATGCTAGTAGAGGAATGCGGTGCACAGATATCGATCGTATAGTAGTGTAGAGCGCAAACGTCGAAGTTATCCTAACCAAACCTATCCTAGCATAGCCAAGCCAAGCGTAACATGACTAAATATAGCGTGCCGCTGTCACTATTGCTGGCATCGCCAGCATTAAGCCAAATATTTTAGAGCGCATTGGGTCGCAGAAATCCAACGAATAGCAGTGTACAGCACAGGAGTTGGAGCTACTTTAACAAAACTTAGCCTAAGCCAACGCAACCGAACGTAACCTCACACAGCACAACGTGCCGAGAAGGCTATTGTTTGCATTCTCAGTGCCAAGTTGAAAATATTGGAGCGCTGCAGGGCACAGGTATCCTCCTAATAACAGAGCGTAGCACTAAGGTCTAAACCATCCGCTCCTAACCTAACAAATCGTGACATAACCGAACGTAAGCAAGCCCAACTTAACGTGCCGCGGCCACTGTTCCTGGCCACCCCAGAGCCTGGCGGAAAAGATTAATGGAGAGTAGAATGCAGAAATCAATGGGGCCGTAGTGCATATCAGAAAATTTTGCGGCACCCAAGCCTAACCCAACCAACCATATATATCCAATCATGCCCTAACTCAGCCTAAAGTGCCGAGATCGTTATTGCTGCCATCCTCAGAGCCTAGCAGGACATTCTAGAGCACAGTATGGCACA
Organism: Eufriesea mexicana; assembly: GCF_001483705.2. Taxonomy (NCBI): domain Eukaryota; kingdom Metazoa; phylum Arthropoda; class Insecta; order Hymenoptera; family Apidae; genus Eufriesea; species Eufriesea mexicana. The sequence goes on along the minus strand of NW_016909007.1, from coordinate 28,067 downwards.
GTATTCCACCGAACTGCACTGCACAGCACGAAAGATAAAGTTATCCAGACCATACTTAGCCTAACCCAACCAAACCGAACGTAACATGACTCAAAATAAATTGCCAAGACAACTATTGCTGACCTTTCCGGAGCCAAGCAGAACACCCTGGCGGAGAGCAGAAAGCAGGAACCCACAGAATCGTTGTGTATATAGGTTGAGTCAAAGCTACTCACACGTAACACAAAACAAACGGAAAATGACCAAACATAGCATAACTCAAGCCAACGTGCTGAGACCGCTAATGCTGCCCACCCCAAGACCGAGTAGGGCATACTAGAGAGCAGTTGTGCGCAGGAATCCACCGAATAGCAGTGTTCAGCGTAAAAGAGAAAGCTATCCTGTCCAAACCTAGCCTGACGCTACCTAACATAGCGTAACCTGTCCCAACATAAAGCGCGAAGGCCGCTATTACTGGCCTTCTCAGTGACAAGCTGAAAATATTAAAGCACCGTAGAGCGTAGAAGCCCACCTAATAGCAGACAATGGCACTAAAGTCATAGCTAGCCTCTCCTAACGTAACCAAACTTTACATAACCAAGCGCAACTTAACTGAACGTATCGTGCCGCGACAGCTATTGCTGACCTCCGTAGAGTCAAGCAAAACCCGATAGTGAAGAGTAGAATGCAAAAATCCATAGAATCGCAGTGTGCATCAGAAAAATCAAGGCTATCCAAACCTAACACAAACAAATGGAACTTACCCAAGCGTAGCATAACACAAGCAAACCTTTCTAGACCGCTATTGCTGCCCTCTACTTATCCAAGCAGGATATACTAGAGCGCAGTGGAGCGCCGAAGTCCACCTTACGTAATTGTACAGTAAGAAGCCTATTGCTACCCTAACAAAACATTGTCTAACACAACCTAACCGATCGTAACCTGATTCAACGTAACGTACCGAGACCACCATTGCTGGCCTTCCTGGAGCAAAGCTGAAAGTATTAGAGCACAGTAGGTCGCAGGGACCCACCTAATAGCAGACTATAGCACTAAAGCCAAAGCTACCCTCTCCTAACCTATACAAACGTATCATAACAAAACGTATCCTAACTCAACCTAACGTGCCGCGACAGCCATTGCTGCCCTCCACATAGCCAAGCAGGAAATATTGGTGGAGAACGGACTGCAGAAATCCATAGAACCGCAGTGCATATCAGAATAGTCAAAGCAACCCGAAGTTAACCCAAACAAACGGAACATATCCTAACATACCCTGACGCAATCTAACGTGCCGAGATCAATTTTGCTGCCATCCCCAGGGACAAGCAGGACACACTATAGCATACTAGAGCGCAGATATCCGCCGAATAGCAGTGTACTGCAGAAACGTTTAGACTACCGAAACCACACTAAGCTTAACACAGCCTAACCGAACGTAACCTATCTCAACGACACTTGCGGAGATGAGTATTGCTGGCCTTCCCAGAGCCAAGCTGAAAATATTAGAGCACTGTAGGGCGTAGAAATCCAGCTTATTAGCTGCTATCCATAGAATCGCTATGAATTTCGGAGAGGTCAGAGCTACCCAAACCTAAAACAAACCAACCGAACATAACCAAATATAGGCTAACTCTACCTTGCGTACCGAGACCACGAGTACTACCCTCCACAGCGGCGGGCACGACATACTAGAGCTCACTTAGGCGCAGAAATCCACCTTATAGAAGTGTACAGCAAACAAGTTAAAGCTACTCTTTCTAGACCGCTATTGCTGCCCTCTACTTATCCAAGCAGGATATACTAGAGCGCAGTGGAGCGCCGAAGTCCACCTTACGTAATTGTACAGTAAGAAGCCTATTGCTACCCTAACAAAACATTGTCTAACACAACCTAACCGATCGTAACCTGATTCAACGTAACGTACCGAGACCACCATTGCTGGCCTTCCTGGAGCAAAGCTGAAAGTATTAGAGCACAGTAGGTCGCAGGGACCCACCTAATAGCAGACTATAGCACTAAAGCCAAAGCTACCCTCTCCTAACCTATACAAACGTATCATAACAAAACGTATCCTAACTCAACCTAACGTGCCGCGACAGCCATTGCTGCCCTCCACATAGCCAAGCAGGAAATATTGGTGGAGAACGGACTGCAGAAATCCATAGAACCGCAGTGCATATCAGAATAGTCAAAGCAACCCGAAGTTAACCCAAACAAACGGAACATATCCTAACATACCCTGACGCAATCTAACGTGCCGAGATCAATTTTGCTGCCATCCCCAGGGACAAGCAGGACACACTATAGCATACTAGAGCGCAGATATCCGCCGAATAGCAGTGTACTGCAGAAACGTTTAGACTACCGAAACCACACTAAGCTTAACACAGCCTAACCGAACGTAACCTATCTCAACGACACTTGCGGAGATGAGTATTGCTGGCCTTCCCAGAGCCAAGCTGAAAATATTAGAGCACTGTAGGGCGTAGAAATCCAGCTTATTAGCTGCTATCCATAGAATCGCTATGAATTTCGGAGAGGTCAGAGCTACCCAAACCTAAAACAAACCAACCGAACATAACCAAATATAGGCTAACTCTACCTTGCGTACCGAGACCACGAGTACTACCCTCCACAGCGGCGGGCACGACATACTAGAGCTCACTTAGGCGCAGAAATCCACCTTATAGAAGTGTACAGCAAACAAGTTAAAGCTACTCTTGCCGAGCACAGCATAACCCAAACTAACCAAACGTAGTCTGACTCATCATAAAGTGCATCGACAACTGCTGCTAGCCACCCCAGAGCCAAGCAGGACACTGTAGTGGAGAGTAGAACTCTGAAATCTATACAATCGCGGTGTATATCAGGAAAATCAGAGATATCAAATCCTAACACAGAGAAGAGGAACATAAGCAAATTTAGTCTAACGCAACCTGACGCACCGAGACCGCTATTGCTGCCCTCCGCAGATCCAAGTCCGGACGTACTAGATCACAGTAGAGCATAGAAATCCTCCGAATAGCAGTGTACAGCACAAGGGTCGTAGCTACAATGACCAAACTAAGACTAACCCAACACAACCGAACGTAACCTAGCTCTACCTAGCGTGTCGCGACCACAACTGCTGGCCTCGCCAGAGCCAAGCAGAACATATTAATGGAGAGTGGAACCCAGAGATCCATAGAATAGCAGTGTATATCAAAAGAGTCAAAGCCAGCCTAACATAACTTACCCCAACCCAACCTAACTGAACGTAACGTGACCAGGCGTAACGTGACTAGAGCACTATTACTGGCCTTACCAGATCCTAACTGAACACGTTAGAGCACAGTAGGGCGCAGAAATCCACCTAATAGCAGACTATAGCACTAAAGCCAAAGTTACCTTCTCCTAACCTAACCAACCGTAACATAACCAAACGTAATTTATATGAAGCTCTTGTGCGGCGTCCACTATTGATGGCCTCCCTGAGGCCAAGCAGAACGCATTAGCGGAGATTAGAGCGCAGAAATCCATGGAATCGCAGTGTATATCAGAAACGTCAAAGCTACCCAAACCGAACCCATACCAACAGAACATATCCAAACATAGCCTAACTAAACCTAACGTGCCGAGACGGCTATTGCTGCCCTCCCTATAGCCAAGCTGGACATACTAGAGCACAGTAGATCGCAGAAATCCACCGAACTGGAGTGTAAAGCAAAAAACTTAAGGCTATCCTAACAAAACATAGCCCGACCCAAACAGATCGAACGAAACCTGTCTAAACCTGACGTGCCGAGGGCACGACTGCTGTCCTCCCAATAGACGAGCAGAATATACTAGAGCACAGTAGAGCGCAGACATCCGCCGAATGGCATTGTATAGCAAAAATGTCAAAGCCACCCTGACCAAACTTAAACTACCCTTCCTCCCAATAGACGAGCAGAAAATACTAGAGCACAGTAGAGCGCAGACATCCGCCGAATGCCATTGTATAGCAAAAATTTCAAAGCCACCCTGACCAAACTTAACCTACCCTAACCATTCCGAAAGTAACATAACAAAAAAAGGTTCCACGCCAAATATTGCTGGCCTCCCCACAGATAAGCAGTACGTAGTAGAGCAACGCGGAGCGCAGATGCGGGCCGAAGGGCAGTGTATAACACAAAAGTCGAATCTATCCGAACCGAACACAACCTAGTCTAGCCAAGCCAAACCCAACCTGACTTAACCTATGGCGCAGCGGCCGCCATTGCTGGACTCCCCAGGGCCAAGCGGAACATGTTACAGCACAGTAGAGCTCCGAAACCAACCGTACAGCAGTGTATAGCACAAAAATCAAAGCCACCCTCTCATAACTTGACCAAACGTAAACTAACCGAACGTAGCATAACTTATCCTAACGTGCCGAAACCACCAGTGCTGCCCTCCGCGGGTACAAGGAGGTCATATTATAGGAGAGTAGAACACAGAAATCCGCCGTTAACCAGTGTACAGCGAAAAAGTCGATGCTATCCTGAATTATCCAAGCCAATCGCAACGTCGCGAAACGTATCCTGACAGAACCTAACGTGCCGCGACAAGTGTTGTCCTCCCCAGAGCCAAGCCCTTCATAATAGATGAGAGAGGAGCGAAGATATTCACAGAATGGCTGTGTATAACAGAAAAGTCAAAGCTACACTACCCTAACCCAAACTACACTCTACCTTCCGAACGTAACATAACTCAACATAAAGTGCCGGGACAACTGTTGCTAGCGTGCACAGAGACATGCTGAACATGCTAGAGGAGAGTGGAGCATAGAAATCCATAGATTAGCAGTGTACAACTGAAAAGTCAAAGCTATCCTAACCCAACCCAAACTAACCTAACGTAGCCAAGCGTAGCCGAGCTCAAGTTAACGAGCCGCGACAACTATTACTGGCCTCCCAATATCCCAGCAGAACATATTAGAGAGGAGCAGCGCTCAGAAGCCCATAGACTTGCAATGTATAGCGGAAATGCCGAAGCTATCCACGCACACCAAATCTAACCAAACCTAACCGAACGCAAGCCAACTTGACATGACGCGCCGAAACCACTGTTACTGCCCTTCCCGAGGCGAGGCAGAATATGATAGAGCAACGTAGAGCGCAGAAATCTACGGCATAGCAGCGTATAGCGCAAAAGCCAAAGCCATTCTTAGCAAACATGTCCTAACATATTGTAACCGAACGTAACATAACTCAACCCAACGTAACACGACCACTATTCCCGGCTTCCCCGGAGCAGCGCAAAATATACTAGGGCAATGTGCAGCGTAGGAATCAACCGAACAGCAGTGCACAGCACGAAAGTCAAAGCTATACCAACCAAACCGATCCCGACATAACCTAGCGCAACGTAAAATGTCCCAACATAATGTGCTGCGATATCTATTGCTGGAGTCCCCAGGGACAGGCAGAATATGAGTGAGCAGAGTAGAGCAGAGTATAGTAGAGCAACGATGAGAGCAGAAATCCAACGAATATCAGTTTATACCATCAAATTCAAAGATTACCATTCCTGACCTAACCAAATATACCATAGCCAAACATAACCTAACCCATCCTAACGCGCCGTGGCCACCGTCTCCGGCTTCCCCAGAGCAAAGCGCACAGTATTAGATCACGGTAGAGCGCAGAAAGCCTCCAAACATCACAGTGTATCACAAAACGCAAATATATCCTATCCTAACCTGACTTATCCTAGACTACCCGAACACAAAATTATTGAACCTAACGGGCCGAGTCCCCTACTACTGGCCTCTCCATCGCCAAGCAGAACGTATTTGAGGAGGGTAGAGCGCAGAAGCCCACAGCACGGCAATCTACGGCAGAAAAGTCAAAGATATACTATCTTAACCAAACCAAACGTAACATAACCACACGTGGTCTAACACAACATAACGTGCCGGAACTACTATTGCTAGTATATCCAGTGAGAAGCAGGGAACACTAGAGCAATGTAGAGCGCAGAAATCCACCGAATAGCAGAGTAAAGCTCAAAAGTCAGGGCTACCCTATCCTAACCTAAGCACACGAACCATACCCAAACGTAATATAACTCAACCTAACGTAACGTGACGACAATTTCTGCCCCACATGGACAAAGAGAGCATACTAGCGCACAGCTGATCGCAGAAATCCACCGAATAGCAGTACATAGCACAAAAGTAGAAGGTACCCTAACCAAATGTAGCCCAATCTACCCTATCCGAACGCAACCTAGCTCAAATTATCGTGCCGAGGCCTCCATTGCTGACCTTCCCAGTGCAAAGCAGATCATACTAGAGCGCAGCAGATCGCAGAAATCCGCCGAACAGCCATGCATAGCACAAAGGCCACAGCCATCATTACCAAGCGTGTCCCAACCTAGCATAAACAGACACAACCTGACTTAACCTAATGAGACGCTGTCACTATTTCTGGTCACCCCAGAGCAAAGCGGAGGATATTAGATCTCTGTGGAGCGCAGAAATCCAGCGAATTGCAGTGCAAAGCACAGAAGTGAAAGCAGTCCAAGCCTAACCTAGCCAAACATAACATAGACAAGCCTACGCTAACCCAACATAGAGTGACGTTGCCGCTATTGCTCGTCTTCCCAGGGACAAGCTGAACATATTAGGGCACCGTAGAGCACAAATATCTGACGAATAGCAGTGTATATCACAAATGTCGGGGAGCCCGCTACCTAACATTACCTAACCCAACCTACCCGTACGTAGCCTAACACAACATAACGTGCCGATACCACCATTGCTGGCCTTCGCAGATCCAAGCTGAATATATTGGAGCAGAGTACTGTGCTGGAATCCGCCGAACAGCAGTGCGCTGCACAAGATTCTATGCTACCCTCTCATAACCCAATCAATCGTAGCATATCCGGCCGTAGCCCATCACAACGTAACGTGCCGCGACCACTATTGGTGGCCAACCCAGAGCCAAGCAGATTATTGTAGAGCACAGTAGAGCGCAGACATCCACCGAATAACTGTGTACAGTACGGAAGACAAAGCTATCATAACCGAATCCGACATAGCCTAACCAAACCAAACGTAGCGTATCACAACCTAACGTGCCGACACCGCCTATGCTGGCATCCCCAGAGCCAAGCAGAATATACTAGAGGAGAGTAGAGCTCAGAAATCCCCCGCGTTGCAGTGTATAGCAAAATGTTAAAAATACCTTAACCTTACCTGAAACAACATGAGTTAACCAAACGTATCATAGCTCAACCTATCGTGCCGAGACAACTATTTCCGGGCTCTGCGGAGCCAGGCAGAAAACATTACAGCACAGTTGAACGTAGAAAACCAGAGAATAGCAGCGTGTATCACAAATTTCAATGCTACCTTATCCTAAATTTACCAAACGTAACATAGCTCAACCTAACGTGGCGAGACCACTGTTGCAGGCCAACTCAGAGCCGAGCAGAGCATATTAGTGCAAAGTAGATCGCAGAAATCCACCGAATAACAGATTACAACTCAAAGCTCAATGCAATACTATCCCAACCTTACCATTCCTAGCATAGCCAAGCCAAACCTAAGAATACCGAATTTGCTGCGACGGCTATTGCTGCCCTCCGGGAGCCGAGCAGAACACAGTAGAGGTGAGTAGTGATCAGAAATCCATAGAATCGCAGCGTATAGCCGAAAGGACGAAGCTACCCGAACCTATCCCAAACTAATGTAACCCAACCAAACGTAGCATATCTCAGCATAGCGTGCCGCGACCACTATAGCTGGCCTCCGAAGAGCCAGGCAGAATGTAGTAGAGCGCGGCAGAGCGCAGAAATCCGCCGAACGACAGTGCCCAGCACGAAAGACGATGCTATACTAACCGAACTTCACAAAACCTAACCTAACCAAACGAAACGGATCTCTACCAAATGTGCCGAGACCACTATTGCTGGCCTCCACAAAGCCGAGCGTAGCATATTAGAGGAGAGTAGAGCGCAGAATTCCATATAATCGCAGTGTAAAGCAGAAGAGTCGAAGCTACCCGAACATAACCGACAGCAACGTAACCTGACCAAACGTAGCATAATTTAACATATCGTGCGGCTATCACTTTTGCCGGCCAACCCACGGCCAAGCAGAAAATGCTAGAGCACAGTAGAGCTCAGAAATCCACCGAATAACAGTATGTAGGACGAAAGTCAAAACTATCCTTTCCTAACTAAAACTAACCTGACCTAGCCGAACATAACATACCTCAGCCTAACGTGCAGTGGCCACGATTTCTGTACTCACCAGAGCCAAGCAGGAAGCGTTAGAGCACAGTAGAGCGCAGAAATCCACCGAGGAGCAGTGTATGGAACAAAGCTCGAAGCTGTACTATACTAACCTAACCAAACGTAACGTGACCTAGCGTAATCATTCTCAAAACTAAGGTGCCACGACCACTATTGCTGCCCTCCGCGGAGTCGGGCAGAGCATACTATAGGAGAGCAGGACGCAAAAATCCATAGAGACGAAGTGCATTGCAGAAGAGTCAAAGCTATGGAAACATAGCCCATCCTAACGTAACCTAAACAATCGTAGCCTGAATAAACATAAAGTGCGGCAACCACTATTGCTGGGATCCCCGTAGACGGACAGAACGTAGTAGAGGAGGGTAGGGCTCAGGATTCCATTGAAACGCAGCGTATAGCAGAGAAGTCGAAGATATCCAAACCTTACCCAAACAAACATAACCTCACCACACGTAACATAACTCGGCCTAACATGCCGGGACCACCATTGTTGGCCTCCCAGGGAAAAGCGGAATGCAGTACAGCACGGTGGAGCGCAGAAATACGCCGAATAACTGTGTCCAGCGGGAAAGTCAGTGCTATCTTAGACGAACGTAACACAACATGACCAAACCAAAGGTAACCGCACTCTACGTAGTGTAGCGAGACCATCATTGCTAGCATCGCCAGATAAAGGAAGAAAATATTAGACACAGTTGAGCGCAGGATTCCTCCGCATTGCAGCGTATAGCCCAAAAGTCGAAGATATCCAAACATAAACTGACGTAACTCATCCTAACCTAACGTAGCCTATCTCATCATAAAGTGCCGAGACCATAACTGCTTGCTTCCACAAATACAGACAGAACACCCTAGCGCACAGTAGATCGCAACAATGATTCTAACAGCAGTGTGTGCCAAAGAAGTCAAAGCTTCCCCATCCTAACATAGGATAGGGAGGCCAGCAGTAGTGGCCGCGGCACGATAGGCTTCGTTAGGTTACGTTTGGCTGTGCTACGTTTGATTCGGTTTGTGTAGAATGGCTTCTTCTTTTGCGAAATGCACCACTGTACGGCGGACTACTGCGCGCTGCTCTGCTCTAATGCATTCTGCTTGGCTCCTTGCATTGCAGCAATAGTGGTCTCAGCACGTTAGGGTGTCTTAAGTCGCGTACGTTTACGCTACCTTAGTTACGGTTAGGATGATATAGCTCTCGCTCTTGTGCTATACACTGATTTTCTGTGTGTTTCCGTGATCTACTGTTCGCTGATATGCTCTGCTTTGCTCTGCGGTTGCCAGAAATGGTTAGGCTGAGTTAGATTACGTTCGCTTAGGTTAGGTTCGGCCCGGTTAGGCTAGAATAGCTTCGACTTTTGCGCTATACACTGCTATTCGGTAGGTTTCTGCGCTCTACTGTGCTATGGTACGTTCCGCTTGGCATTCGGGAGGCCAGAAAGAGTTGTGTAAGCACGTTAGGTTAGATTATGTTGCGCTTGGTTATGTTACGTTTGATTAGGTTAGCACTGGATAAGTTTTACATTCGCGCTATGCATTGCTATTCGGCGGATTTCTGCGCACCAGATTGCTCTACAGTAGTCTGCTTGACCCTGGGGTGTGTAGCAATATCGGTCGTGACACGATAGGTTGAGATAGGTTACGTTTGGTTACGTTAGATCAGGTCAGGCTACGGTGGGACTTATTTTGGCTCTTGTGATATACGCTGCTATTTGGTGGCTTCCTGCGCTATCCAGTGCTCTAGTATATTCTGCTTGGCTGTGGGGATGCCAGATACAGTGGTCTCAGCACGTTGGGTTTAGTTAGGTAACGTTTGGCTAGGTTAGGTTACGTTCGGTTAGGTTAAGCTCGTTTGTGTTAGATCTGGATCGTTTTGACTTTCTTGGCATAGACTGTTATTCGGTGTATTACTGCGCTCTAAGGTGCTCGAATGTGCTCTGCTCGACACTGGGGAGGCCAGCAATAATGTTCCCGTCTCGTTAGGTATAGTTAGTCTACGTTTCGTTAGGATAGGCTCGGTCATTTGAGGCAAGGATATCATTGACGTTTGTGACATTCTCTGTTCCATGGAGGCTTTCTGCTCTCTGCTGTGCTCTAGAATATTCTACCCGGCTCTGGGAAGTCCAGCAATAGTGGTCTCGGCACGTTAGGTCAGGTAAGGTGCGTTTGGCTAGGTCATGTTTTTTGGGTAAGGTTCGGAAAGCTTTGACTTTCTTGCCATAGGAAGATATTCGGTGGACTTCTGTGCTCTTCTGTGCTCTGCGGAATTCTGCTCGATTCAGGGAAAGGCAGCAATAGTGGTCGCTGTATGTATGTTTGTGTTATGTTACGTTCGGTTATGTTACGATCGGTTTGCTTAGGAGAGGACAACTTTGACTTTTGTACTATACACTGCTATTCGGTAGACCTCAGCGCTCCGCTGTGATCTGGTTTGTTCAACTTGGCTCTGGGAAACACCGCAATAGTGGTCTCGGAACCATACGTAGGGCTAGGCTACGTTTTCGGTGGTTTGCGTTGGGCAGGTTAGTGTATGTTATCCCTACTTTTACGCTTTGCACTGCAACGCTGCCGATTTCTGTGATCTACTGTGCTCTAGTATATTCTGCTTGGCTCCTTGGAGGTCACAAGTAGTGGTTTAGGGCTGG
>NW_016909007.1:0-16653 GCF_001483705.2 Eufriesea mexicana | reverse complement strand
GCTCTAATATGCTCTGCTTGTCTCTGAGGATACCAGCAATATTGTACTCGGCACGTTAGTATGTGTCCGGTTACTTTCGGTTGTGTTACGTTTGGTTAGCATAGTTTAGGGTAGCTTCGGCTTTTGTCCTATACACTGCGATTCTATGAATTTCTGTGCCTGCGCTGCTCTAATATGTTCTGCTCCGCTCCGGGAGGACAGCAATTGAGGTCTCCTCGCGTTAGATTTTGTTATGCTACGTTCGCTTACGTCACGTTTGCCTTTATGAGCATAGCATTTTGTGCTATATACTGCCATTCGGAGGATCTCTGTGCTCTAGTGTGCGTCAATACCTTCTGCTTGGCCCTGGGCTTGCCAGAAATAGTGGTAACGGCACGTTGTGTTGAGAAAGTCTTCGTTTTGATAGGTTAGGCTAGGCTAGGTTCTGGAAGGATGGCTATGACTCTCGTGCTATCAACTGATAGTCGGTGGATTTCTGTGCTCTACGTTGCCCTACGATATTTTGCTTGGCCCTTGGGCGGCCATCATCAGTGGCCTCCGCTCGTTGGGTTAGGATACTTTACGCTTGGCTATGTGACGGTTAGTTATGTTAGGATAGGATTAGTTCGACTCCTACGCTATACACTGCTAATCATTGGATTCCTGCGTTCCGCTGCGAACAAACATGTTCTGCTTGGGTATGTGGAGGCCAGGAATGGTCACTGCGGCACGTTAGGTAGGGTTAGTTTACGCTTGGTTACGGTACATCTGGTTATGTTTGGATATGATGGCGTTGAATTATGTGTTATACACTCGCATTAGGTGGATTCCTGCGCTCTATTGTTCTCCAGTATGTTCAGCTTGGTTATGTGAAGGCCAGCAATATTATCCTCGGCGCGTTAAGTTCAGTCCGGTTACGTTCGTTTATGTCATGATTGGTTACGTTAGAATAGGGTAGCTTTGCCTTTCGCGCTATACACTGCTATTCTATGGATTTCTGAGCTCTACTCTCCTGTTATATATTCTTCATGTCTCTGTGGGGCAGCCATAGACGACTCGTCACGTTAGGTTGAGTTAGGTTTCGTTTGGGCACGTTATGTTTGATTAGGTTTGGACGGGATAGCTTTAACTTTTGTCCTATACACTGTTATTCGGTGGACTCCTGTGCTCTACTGTGCCCTAGTATGTTCTGCTTGCCTCTGTGAAGGCCAGCAGTGGCGTTCTCGACACGTCAGGTAGACGTATGTTGCGTTTGGTTAGGTCAGGTTAGGTTAGGATAGGATGCGATAGCTTCGAGTTTCGCGCTATCCACAGCTATTCGGCGTATTCCTGCGCCCTATTGCGCACCAACATTTTCTGTTTGGCACTGGAGAGGCCAGAAATAGTGGACGCGGCACGTTGGCTTGAGTAATGTTACGTTTGGTTACGTGACGATTGTTTATGTTAGGATAAGATGGCTTTGATTTTCGTGCTATACACTACTAGTAGATAGATTTCTGCGATCTACTGTACACTGATATGCTCTGCTTGGCTGTGGAGAGACCAGCAATAGTGGTCTCGGCACGTTAGATTGAGTTATGTGACGCTTGGTTTCCCTACGTTTGTTTGGGTTAGGATAGAATAGCCTTGACCTTTGTGCTAAACACACCTTTTCGGCGGATTTCTCCACTCTGCTTCCATCTAGTATGCTCTGCTTGTCTCTGGCGTGGCCAGAAGTGGTATTCCCTGCACGCTAGCTTGAGTTATGTTACGTTCGTCTATGCCACGTTTGGTTAGGATGGTATAGAGCTGCTTCGCCTTTTGGGCTATACACTATCCTCGTGTGGATTTCGGCTCTCTGCTATGCGCTAATGTTTTATACATGGCACTGGAGCGGACAGGAATAGCGGTCTCGGCACGGTATGTTGAGTTAGGCTACGTTGCGTTAGTTTATGTCAGTCCATGCAAAGAATGGATACCTTTGACTCTTTTGCTGTACACTGCTGTGCAATGGTGACCTCGACACGTTAGCTTGAAAAAAGTTATGTATCTTTGTTTTATGATTGGCTATGTTAAGATGGGGCAGCTTTGTCTTCTGAGATGTTCACTGCCGTTCTGTGGATTTCTGCGCCCTACTGTGCTCTAGTATGCTCTGCCTGGCTACGGGAAGGTCAGCACTAGTGGTCTTGGCACGGTGTGTTGAGGTACGCTTCGTTTGCTTAGTTTACGTTCGTTCAGGTAAGGATTGGATATCTTGACTCTTGTGCTATTCGCAGCTATTCGGCGCATTGCTGCCCCATCCTGACCTCTAGTATATTCTGGTTGTCTCTGTAAGGGCCAGCAGTATTGTCCTCCGCACGTTAGCTTTACTTCGGTTACGTTCGTTTGTGTTAGGTTTGAGTATGATAGAGTATGGTAGCTTTGACTTTTGTGTTATGCACTGCTGACCTGTGGATTTCTGCGCTCTACTCTCCTCTAATATGTTTTGCTTGGTTCCGGGGTGGGAAGCAATGGTTGTCTCGTCACGTTTGTTTGAGTTATGTTACATTTTGTTACGTTACGTTTGGTTAGGATAGGACCGGATGGCTTTGAACTTTGTGCTTGAGCCTGCTGTACGGTGGATTCCTACCTGCTACTATGCTCTCAAATGTTCTCCCTCACCCTGGGGGGGGGCAGCAGTGTTTGTCTCGGCACGCTAGGTTGGGTTCGGTTACGTTCGGATAGGCTAGGTTACGTTAATTGCGGTAAGGATAGCGTCAACCTCCGTGAAATACAATGTCATTCGGTAGATATCTGCGCGCTGCTGCGCTCTACTATATTTTGCTGAGCCCAGTGGAGGCCAGCAATGGTGGTTGCGTCATGTTTTGTTCAGTTATGCTACGTTCGGTTACGCTACGTTTGGTTAGGTTCCGGTAGGATAGTTTTGACTTTTGCGCTATACACTGCTATTCGGTGGATTTCAGTGTTCTACTGTGCTCTAGTAAGTTCTGATTCGCTCTGGGGAGGCCAGCAATGGTGGACTCGGCACGTTGGGTTTGGTTAGGATACGTCTGTCTTGGATAGGATTGGTTTGGTTAGATTAGGATATCCTTGACTTTTGCAGTACACACTGTCATTCGGTCAATATCTGCGCTCTGCATTGCTCTACTAGTCTCTGCTTGCCTCTGTGAGGCCGGCAATGGCGGGGGGGGAACGCTTTGCTTTGTTAGGTTACGTTTGGTTTGGTTAGGGTTGTACCTGTGTGGTTAGATTGGCCTTGACGTTTGTGCTATGCAATGATGCTTGGCGGATGTCTGCGCTCTACTGTGCTCTAGTATGTCCTGCTTGGCTATGGGGACGCCAGCAGTAGTGGTCTCGGCACTTTAAGTCGAACTATGCTTCGTTTGGATGAATTAGGTATTGGATTAGCTCGGTCAGGTTAACTTAGACCTTCGTGCTATATACTGCGATTCGGAGGACTTCTGCGTCCTGCTGTGCTCTTCTATATTCTGCTGAGCCCTGCGAATATCAGCAATATAGGTCTGCCCACATTACTTTGAGTTATGTCACGTCTGGTTGGTTTAGGTCAGGTCAGGTTATTTTAGGTTGTCTTTGACTTTTGTGCTATACACTGGAATGTGGTGGATTTCTGCGCTTTACTGTGCTCTTGTATATTCTGCATGGCCCTGTGCAGGCCAGCAGTAGTGGTGCCTCGGTACGTTAGATTGAGTTAGGATACGCTTGGTTAGGTCAGTTTGGGTCAGGTAAAGTTAGGCTATATTTGCTTTTGTGCCATACACTACTGTTCGGTGGATTTCTGAGATCTACCGTGCTCTCCATCACTCTGCCTAGCTCTGGGGAAGCGAGCAGCTTTGGTCACGGCACGTGATATTGAGAGATGCTTCGTTTGGTTAGGTTAGGTTAGGTATGGTTAGGTTAGTTGATCTTCGACCTTTGTGCTATACTCTGCTATTCGGTGGATTTCTGCGCTATACATTGCTCTACTATACCCAGCTCGACCGCGTGGAGGCGTGCAATAGTGGCCGTGGAACGTTAGGATGCGTTATGTTATGATGGTTGGTGTCAGGTTAGGCTATGTTTGGAAAGGATAGCTTCGACGTTTGTGTTATTTATTGTTATTGGGTGGATTTCTGATTTCCACTGTGGTCTAATGCTCTGCTTGGCTCTGAGGAGTCCAGCAATAATTGTCTCATAACGCCATGCTGAGTTAAACTACGTTTGAATATGTTACCTCAGGCCAGGGTAGGTTAGGTTATCTTCCACTTTTCTGCTTTGCAATGCAATGCGGTTGACTTATGCGCTCTACTGTGCTCCGGTATATTCTGTTGGGCTCTGGGGGGGGGCAGTAGTAGCAGTCTCGGCGCCTTAGTATCAGGTACGTTACGAACGTTTGTGTTTCGTTCTGTTTGGTTAGGACACGACAGCCTTGTCTTCTGCGCCAAACACTATACTCGGTGGGTTTCTGCTTTCTCGTCAGCTGTAACATGTCCCGCATGGCTCTGCGACGGCCAGCAATATTAATCTCGGCACGTTATGTTGTGTTACACTACGTTCCGGTAGGTTCCGTTAGGACAGCTTAGGCCAGGATATGTTTGACTATTGTGCTATACACTGCAGTGTGGTGGACTTCTGCGCTGTGCTGTGCTCTAGTATATTCTGCTTGGAACTGGAGAGGCCAGCACTGCGTTGCTCGACTCCAGTCGACTCTGGCGATGCGAGCAGTTGCGGTCCTGGCACGATTAGTTTGAAATAGGTTAAGATTTGTTTGGTTAGCCTAGGCTATGTTTCGCTAGAATAGCTACGACTTTCGTACTATACATCACTATGTATTGGTTTCCTGTGATCTACTGTGGTCTAATATATTCTATTCGGCTTTGGTGGGTCAATCAACAATGGTCGCGGCTACTTATGTTGAGCTATGTTATGTTCCTTTAGGTTAAGTTATGCCAGGTTTGGTTGGGGTATCTTCGACTTTTGTGTTCTTCACTGCATTGCGGTTAATTCCGGCGCACTGCTGTGCTCTATTGAACTCAGCATTGCTCCAGGGAGACCAGGAGCAGTTGTCGCGGCTCGTTATGTTGCGTTATGCTGCCTTTGGTGAAGCAAGATTAGGTCAGGATAGGTCGGAGAATCTACGGCTTTCGTGCTATTCACTGCAGTGCGGTAGATTTCTGCGCTCTACTGTGCACTAGTACATTCTGTTTGTCTCTGGAGGCCAGCAGCAGTTGTCGCGGCATGTTATGTTGAGCTATGCTACGTTTGGTTAGGTTAGGTTAGGTCCTGTTAGGTTAGTACATCTTCGACTTTTGTGCCGTACACTGCTATTCGCTGCATTTCCTCGATCTACGCTGCTCTACTATACTCCGCTCGAATATGGGGAAACGAGCAACAGTGGCCGCGGCACGTTAGGTTAAGTTAGGTTACGTTTGGTTAGTTTCGGTTAGGATATGTCTGGTTATGGTAGCTATGACCTTCGTACTATGCACTGTTATTGGGTGGATTCCTGTGATCTACTGTGATCTGCTACATTCTACTTGGCTCAGGTGAGGCCGGGAGCAGTGGTCGCGGCACGTTACGTTGAGCTGCGTACAGTTAGGTGAAGTTAGGACAGGCTTGGCTAGGATGTCTTCAACTTTTGTGGTGTACACTGCTATTTGGTGGATTTCTGAGCTCTACATTGCTCTGCTGTGCTCTGCCTGGCTCTGGGGAGGGCAACAATAGTGGTCTCTGCACGTTAGGTTGAGTCAGACTAAGTTCGGTTATGTTCTGTTTGTTTGGGTTAGGGTTGGGTAGCTTTGACTTTTCAGATATACACTGCGATTATATGCATTTCTGCGTCCATCTCACCGGTAACGTGTTCTGCTTGGCTCTGGGGAGGCCAGCAATTGTGGTCGCGGCAAGTTAGGCTGAATTAGGTTAGGTTTGGTCATGTTATGTTTGGTTGAGTTAGGGGGGGGGGATAGGCTTGCCTTTAGTGCTGTCGTCTTCTTCTGTGTGGATTTCTGCGCCCTGCAGTGCTCTAATGCTTTCAGCTTGGCTTTGGTGCGGCCAGCAATAGTGGTCGCGGCGCGCTAGGTTTAGTTAGGTTACGTTTGTTTGTGTTGCGTTTTGCTAATTTAGGAGATGATAGGTATGACTTTAGCATTGCAGTTTGCTATTAGGTAGATCCCTGGGCCATAGGGAGCTATAATCCATTTAGCTCGGCTCTGGGAAGTCCCGGAATAATGACCTCTGCACGTTACATTATGTCATGTTACGCTCGGTTATAGATCCCTGGGCCATAGGGAGCTATAATCCATTTAGCTTGGCTATGGGAAGTCCCGGAATAATGGCCTCTGCACGTTACATTATGTCATGTTACGCTCGGTTAGGATGGGTGAGGCAAAGTTTTGCCAGGGTGGCTTTCACTTTTGTGCTGTCCGCTGCTATTCGGTGGGACTCTTCGCTCTGCTGTGCTACAGTATGTTCTGCTTCGTTCTGGGGTGGGCACAAATATCGGTCTCCGCACGTTGGGTTGTGTCAGGCTATGTTTTGCTCTGTTCCTTTGGTTTGGGTTAGGCTTGGGTATCTTTGACTCTACCGATATACACTGCGATTGTATGGATTTCTTCGTTCCACTTTCCACTAGTTTGTCCCGCTGGACTCTGAGTGGGCCAGCAATAGTGTTCGCGGCACGATATGTTGACTTGTGTTGCATTTGGTTATGTTACATTTGGATGTGTTAGGAGATGTTAGCATAGACTTTTGTGCCATACGCTGCTGCCCGGTGGATCCCTGTTTGTCTGTAATCCCCTCTTGGCGGCGATGGGGGGGGGGGGACAGAAGTAGTGGTCTCGGCAGGTTAGATTGCTTTAATGTTATCTGCTTAGTTCTGGGGAGGCCAGCAATACTGGTCTCGGCACCTTATGATGAGTAAGGCTACGTTCGGCTAGGTTAGGTTACGTCAGGTTAGGATAGGGTATCTACGACTTTTGAGCTGTACGCAGATATTTGTTGGGTTTCTCCGCTCTACCGAACTCTAGCGTGCTCTGCCTCGCTCTGGGGAGGCCAGAAATAGCGGCCTCGGCATGTTAGGTTGAGTTATACTATCTTCGGTTATGTTCTGTAAGCTTGGGTTTGGCTTGTGTAGCTTTGAATTTTCTAATATACACTACGATCGTATGGATTTCTGCTCCCTGCTCTCCACGACCGTGCGCGGCTTGGCTCTGTGGAGGCCAGCAGTGGTGGTCGCGGCACGTTATGTTGAGTTAGGTTCCGTTCGATCATGCTGCTATTGGCTAGATTTGGAGAGGATGGCTCTGACTTTAGTGCTATAGTCTGCTATTCGGTGGGTTTCGGAGCCCTACTGTGCTCTAATATTTTCAGCTTGGCTCTGGTATGTCGAACAATAGTGGTCGGCACGATAGGTTGAGTCAGGTTACGTTCGCTTGGGTTGAGTAACGATAAGGGTAGCTTCAACTTATGTGCTGATCACTGCTATTCGGTGGATTTCTGCGCTGTGCTGTGCACAAGTATTACCTGCTTTGCGCTGGGGAGGGCAGCAATAGCGGACTCGGCGCATTACGTTGAGTTAGGCTACGTTTGGATATGTTCCGTTGGTTTGCGATAGGCTTGGTTAGCCTTGACTTTTCCGATGTTCACTGCGGTTCTATGGATATCTGCGTTCTAATCTGTACTAACGTGCCCACCTTGGCTCTGTGGAGTCCAGCAATACTGGTCTCTGCGTGTTAGGTAGTGTCAGGCTATATTTGGTTACGTTCCGTTTGTTCGGGTTAGGTATGGGTGGCTTTGTCTTTTCCGACATGCGCTGCGATTCTGGGGATTTCTGCGTCCTACCCTGCATTAATGTGTTTTGCTTGGCTCTAGGAGGTCTGCAATAGTTTTCGCGGCACGTTAGGTTCGGTTAGGTACGTTTGGTCATGTTAAGTTTGGTTAGGTTAGGTGAGGATAGCTTTGGCATTTGTGCTATTGTCTGCTAATAGGCGTATCCCTGCGCAATAGAGTGCTTTAATGCCTCCAGCTTGGCTCTGGGAATGCCCGGAATAACGACCTCTGCACGTTGCATTGTGTTATGTTACGTACGGTTAGGGTGGGTCGGGCAAAGTTTTGCCAAGACACCTTAAACTTTTTTGCTGTACACTGCTATTCGATGGGTCTCTGCGCTCTACTGTGCTCCAGTATGTCCTACTTGGCTCTGGGGTGGGCAAAAATGTTGGTTTCCACACATTTGGTTGAATCAGGCTATGTCGGGCTCTGTTCCGCTGGCTTGTGTTAGGGTTCGGTGCCTTAGACTCTTCCGTTATACGTTGAGGTTTGTATGGATTTCTGCGTTCTACTCTGTACTAACGTGGTCCGCTTGTGCCTGTGCAGGCCAGCAATGTTGGTCGCGGCACGCTGGGTTGACTTAACTAACGTTTGGTTATATTATGGTTGGTTACGTTAGGAGAGGACATATTCGACATTAGCGCCATAGTCTGATATTAGGAGAACTTCTGCATCCTACATCGCACTAATATTTTCAGCTTGGCTCTGGGAAAGCCAGTAATAGTGGTCTCGGCCCGTTATGTTGTGTCACATTACGTTCTGTTATGTTGGAGTAGGATAGGTTTGGTCGAAATAGCTTTTTCTTTTGTGCTGTACACTGCCATTCGGTACATTCCTGCGCTCTACTGTGCTCCATTATGTCGTGCTTGATACTTGCGAGGGCAGCTATAGCGGTCTCGCCACGTTACGTTGAGTTAGGTTGTGTTTGTCTATGCTCTGTTGGTTAGTGTTAGGTTTCGTGTAGCTTCGACTGTTGTGACGTACTCTGCGAATCTGAGGATTTCTGCAGTCTACTCTCCACTAATGTATTCTGCTTGCCTCTGGGGAGGCCAGAAATGGAGTTCTCGGCTCGTTAGGTTTAGTTATCTTGACTTTGCTTTGGTTAGGTTAGTACAAGTTAGGTTACGATATCTTTGACTTTTGTGCTATACATAGCAGCATGGTGGATTTCTGTTCTCTAGTGTGCTCCGGTATATTCTGCTCGGCTCTGGGGTGGGCAGCAATAGTAATCGTGGAACGACAGACTTTGTTAGGCTACGTTTGGTAACATTACAGCTGGTTAGGTTATGATAGGGTAGCTTCGACTTATATTCAATACACCGCTGTTCGGTGGAACACTGCCCCCTACATAGCTCTAATATGCTCTGCTTTTTTATGGGGAGTCTAGCGATAGTACTCTCGGCACGTTATGATTAGTTAGGCTACGTTCGGTTAGGTTCTGTTAGGACAGTTTCGGTTATGATATATTGGACTTTTCTGCTACACACTACAATGCGGTCGGTTACTGCGCTCTACTGTGCTTTAGTATATTCTGCCTGTCTCCGGGGAAGCAAGTAGTAGTGGCCTCGGCGCGTTAGCTTGGGCTAAGCAAGGTTCGGTTATGTTACGTTTGGCATTGTTTGGTTAGGGTAGCTTCGACTATTGAGCTTTGCAATGCGATCTTATGGACTCCTGCGCTCTACTCTCACCTAATATGTTCCTTTTGGCTCCGGGAGGGGGGGGGGGCAGCAACAGTATTCTCGGCACGTCAGTTTAAGTTAGGATACGTCTGGTTATCTAACGTGTGGCTATGTTAGGCTGGGATTGCATTGACTTTTGTGATATAATCCGCTTCTCGGAGGATTTCTGCTCACTACTCCGTTTACATATTCTATGCTTTGCTGTGTGGAGGCCAGCAATACTGGTCACCGCACGATACGTTGAGTTAGATTACGTTCGGTTAGGTTTGTTCAGGTTTGGTCTGGTGTGTATAGCTTTGACTCTTGTGCTCAGCACTGCTATTCTGCGGACTTCTGCGCTGCGCTGTACTCTAGAGTGATCTGCTTGTCCCTGGGGACGCCAGCAATGGTGGTCGCGGCTAGTTAGTTTCCGTTACGTTACTTCGGTTAAGTTACGTTAAGGTCAGGTTTGCTTGGGGTTGCTATGATTTTCTACAATACACTGTGATCCTATGGAATTCTGCGCTCTGCTCGTATCTAATATGTTTTGCTTGGCTCTGAGTGGGGAAGAAATAGAAGTCCCGGCTCTTTAGGATGGGTTAGGTTACGTTCGCTTGGTTACGTTTGGCTAGGTTATGATTGGGTAGCTTTGACTATTGTGCTACACACCGCTATTCGGTGGATTCTTGCGCTGTACTGTGCTCTAATACTTTCCGCTTGGCGCTGGGGAGTCCAGCTATAGTGGTGCCGGCTCGCTAGGTCGAGTTTGGCTACGTTTGGATGGGCTTTATTAGCATTGGTTATGTTCGGATAGCTTTGACTTTCGTCGTGTAAATAGCTTTTCGGCAGTCTCCTGCGATCTACTATGCTCTAGCATGTTCTGAGTGTCTCTGGGGAGGCCAGCAATAGCGGTTCCTGCAGGTTAGAACCAGACAGATAACATTTTGTTGTGTTACGTTTGGCAATGTCAGGATAGGCTGGTTTCGACTATTGAACTATGCACTGCGATTGCACGGATTCCTGCGCTCTACCCTCCCCTAAAATGTTCTGCTTGGCTCTGAGGGGGCAGCAAAAGTTGTCTCTGCACGTTAGTAGGAGTTGGAATACGTTAGATTATGTTACGTTTGGTTAGCTTTGGATCGGATAGCTACGACTTTTGCGCCATTCACCGCTATTCGGTGGATTTCTGCGCCATACGTTGCTCTACTGTACTCTCCTCGGTACTGGAGAGGCCGGAAATGGTGGTCTCTTCACGCTAGATTGAGTTAGGATACACTTGGCTTGGCCAAGTTAGGATAGGTTTGGTAAGGGCAGCTTTAACTTTTGTGCTATACACACAATTATTTACACAATTTTGTCCTATTCGGTCAATACCTGTACACCGTATAGCTTCACTAGCACCTGCTTGTCTCTAGGGAGGCCAGCAACAGCGGACGTGGCACGTTTTGTTGGGTTACGTAACGTTTGGTTGGGATGGATTCGACTTCTTTGCTATACACAGCTATTCGGTCGATATTTGCGCTCTGCGTTGCTCTACCCTCATCCACTTGTCTCTGGGGAGGCCAGGAATGGTGGCCGTGGCACGTTCGGTTGAGTTAGGTTACGTTTGCAAATGTAAGGTTATGCTGTGTTTGGTCTGGCTGCTTTGACCTTTGCACTGTGCACTGCAATTCGGTGAGTTTCTGCGCTCTTAATTGCTCCGCTATACTCTGCTCGGCGCTGTTATAGTTGTCTCGGAGCGTTAGGTTGTGTCAGGCTACGTTTGGTTAAGTTTCGTTTGCTTGGGTTATGTTTGGATAACTTTAACTCCCGCGGTATGCACTGTTCTTCGGTGCATTTCTACGCTCTACTGTAGTCTACTATATTCTACTTGACCCTGCGGAGTACAGCAGTATTAGTCGTGGCACGCTTTGTTTAGTTAGGCTTCGTTTGGTTAAGTTATATTTGTTTGGGTTAGGCATGGATGGCTATGACTTTCCTGCTATATACGGCGATTCTATTTATTTCTGCGCTGTACTCTCCTCTAGTATGCCCTGCTTGGCTCTGAGAAGGGCAGCGATAGTGGGCTGTGCACGATAGGCGTGGTTACGTTACGTTTGGCTATGTTACGTTTGGCTAGGTTAGGATAGGATAGCTCTGACTGTTGTGCTGTACACTGCTATTCGGTGGATCTCTGCGATCTTGATTGCTCTACTTTACGCGGCTAGTCCCTGGGTGACCAGCAATAGCGGTCGTGGTACGGAAGCTTTTGATAGGTCACGTTTGGTTAGGTTCCTTTAGGCTACGTTTGGACATGGTGGCTTTGACATTTGCGCTGGACACCGCTATCCTATCTATTTCAGCGTTCTGCTGTGCTGTAATGTGAACTGCCTGGCTCTGGGATGGCCTGGAATAGAGCTCGCGTCTCGTTAGGTTTGGTTATTCAACGCTTGGTTATGTTAGGTTAGGTCAGGTTATGTTATGTTATCTATGACTTTTGTGATGTACACTGCCACTTGGTGGCTTTCTGAGCTCTACTGTGCTCTAGCATACTTTGATTTGCTCTGGGGATGCCAGCAATACTGGTCTCGGCACGTAATGTTGAGCAAGGTAACGTTTGGTTGTATAGGGTTTGGATAGGTAAGGATACGATAGCTTTGACTCTTGTGCTATACACTGCTATTCGTTGTGTTTCTACGGACCACGTTGCTCTACAATACTCTACTCGGCTATGGGGAGGCCACTAATAGCGTTCTCCGCCCGTTAGTCTCAGTTAGGCTACGTACAGCTATGTTAAGTTGGCCTGGGTTAGGTTTGGATAGATGTGACATTCGTGGTATAGATCGCTGTTCGGCGGATTTTTGCGCTCTACTGTTCTCTGGTACGTTTTGCATCGTTTTCGGAAGGCCAGGAATAGTGGTCTCGGCACGTTAGGTTATGATAGATAACGTTCGGCTATGTTACGCTTGGTAAGGTTAGGAGAGGGTAGCTTTGACCTATATGCTATACACCGATATTCGGAGGGTTTCTGTGATCTACTGTGCTCTAGTATACTCTGCTTGGTTCTGGAGAGGCCGGCGGTATCGGTCTTGGCAGGTTAGTCTGAGTTAGGATGCGTTTGGTTATGTTACGTTTGGTTATGTTAGGATAGGGTACCTTTGACCTTTGTGCTGTACACGGCCATTCCGTAAATACCAGCGCTCTAGGTTACTCCACTATACTCTGCTCGGCTCTGTGTATACCAGCAGTAGCGGTCCTGGCACGATAGGCTGTGGTTATGCTGTGATAGGATGCGTTTGGCTATGATGGCTTTCACATTCCTATTATACATTGCTATTCGGAGATTCCTGCGATCTACTGTTCTCTAATATGTTCTGCTTGCCACTGGTGATGCCTACAATACAGGTCTCGGCTGGTTATGCTTAGTTCGGCTATATTTGGTCATGTCCTGTTTGTTTGGGATAGGTTTGGGTAAAACTGACTTATCTGATATACACTGCGATTCTATGGATATCTGCGTTCTACACTCCACTCATGTGCTCTGCTTGACTATGGGGAGGCCAGTAGTAGTGGTCGTGGTGCGATATGCTGAGTTTGGTTACGTTTGGTTACTTTGCTATTGGTTCGGTTTAGAGACATTAGATTTTACTGTAATGCCACAGTCTGTTGTTAGATGGATTGCTTCGCCCTACAGCGCTGTAATATTTTCAGCTTGGTTCTGGGATGTTCAGAAGTGGTGGCCTCGGCACGTTATGATCAGACAGGTTATGCTCGGATATGTTGGGATAGGGGAACTTTGGATGGGATCACCTTAACTTTTGTGCTGTACACTGCTATTCGGTGGATATGTGCGCCGCACTGTGCTCTAGTGTGTTCTGCTTGGCACTGGGGGGGGGGGGGCAGCAATATTGATCTCGACACACCAGCTTGGGTATGACATCTTCTATTATCTTCTGATGGTTAGGGTTATGTTAGCGCAGGTATGAGTTTTCTGAAGTACACAGAGATACCACGGATTTCTGCGTTCTGCTCTCCACTAATGCTTTCTGCTTGGCTCTGGGGAAGTAAGCAATAGCAGTCTCGACACGTTAGGTTGTGTTAGGCTATGTTCGGATATGCCCTAGATTGTTTGGGTTGGGCTTAGGTAGATTTGACTTTTCCAATGTACACTGCGATTCTAGGGATTTCTGCGTTCTACCCTCCAGTAACGTGTTCAACTTGGCTCTGGGGAGGCCAGGAATGGTGGCCCCGGCAAGTTATGTTGCGAAAGGCTATGTTCGGTTGGGATGGGTTAGGCTAAGCTTGGTTAGGATAGCTCTAACTGACGTGCTGTGCATTAATATTCGATGGATTTCTCTGCTCTACTGGGCTCTAATATGACCTGCTTGTGTCTGGGGAGGGCAGCAGTAGTGGTCTCGCCTCGTTACGCATAGTTAGGTTGCGTTCACTTAGGTTGCGTTAGGGTAAGTTACCTAACCAAACCTAGCCTAACCTAACATAGCCTAAGCTAGCCTAACCTCACTTCACCTAACCTAACCTAGCCTAGCAGAACCTTACCTAACCTAACCAATCCTAACCAATCCTAAACTAACCAAACGTAACCTAACTCTACCTAATGTGCAGCTGCCGCATTTCTTAGCATGCCCAGAGCAAAGCAGAGTATATTAGGTAGCAGTAGAGCGCGGAACTTCACCGTATAGCAGTATATAACACAAAAGTCAAAGCTACCCTATACTAACCTAACGGAACTTAACATAGCCATGCGTACGTAACTATCGCGCCGAGACCACTATTGCTGGCCTTCACGGAGCGAAGTTGAACACAATAGAGCAAGGTAGAGCGCCGAAATACACCAGGCAGCAGTATACAGCGGAAAAGATGGAGCTATCCTCTCCTAACCTGACCTAACCTAACCTAATCTAACGTAGCCTCTCTCAACTTAACGTGCCGTGACCATTATTGCTGACATTTGCGGAGCCATGCTTAATATATTGGAGCACAGTAGAGTGCCAAAATCCGCCGAATAGCAGTGCATAGCACAAAAGTCGGAGCCATCCTGTCTTAACCTAAAGAACGTAACATAAGCAAACGTACCATATCTCAACATAACGCGTCGTGACCACTATTGCTGGCCTTCTCTGAGACATTCAGGGCTAATTAGATCTCAGTGAAGCGCAGAAAGCCACCAAATAGCATTGTACAGAGCAAAAGTTGAAGATAACGTAACCTAACTAGGCCTAATCTAACCTAGCCAAACGTAGAACGACTCTGCGTAACGCGCCGCGATCATTATTGCTTGCTTGCCCAGGTACAAGCAGAATGTGGTAGAGCATAGTAGAGCACAGAGGGCCATGCAATGGCTGTGTAAAGCACGAAGGTCAAGGATAACCCCACCAAACCGGCATAAGCCTAACCTCACCAAACCGACACAAGCCTAACCTAACCGAACGTAACCTAACATAATCTGACGTACCGCGGCCACTATTTCTGGACTTCCCAGAGCGAAGTAGGGTACATTAGATCACAGTAGAGTGCAGTAATCCACCGAACAGCAGTGTATAGCACAAAAGTCAGAGCTACCGCCTCCGTGCCTAACCAATTGAAACATAACCAAATACAACCTAACTCAGCGTAGCGTGGAGCGAGCTCTATTGCTGGCCTCCACCGAGCCGAGTAGAGTATAGTAGAGCAATGTAGAGAGTCGAAATCCAGCGGATATCTGTGTATATCGATGAAGACGAAGCTACACTATCCAAACCGGTCAAAGCTTAATCAAACCGAACGTAACGTAACTTTACCTAACGTGCCGAGACCACAATTACTGGAATCCCCAGAGCCAAGCAGGACACACTAGAGAAGGGTGGAGCGCAGGAAGCCGCCAAATAGCACCGAATGGACCAAATATCATAGATACGCTAACCTTACCTGACCCAACCTGGCCCAACCAAACGTAGACTAGCACAACTTCACTTTCCGATACAACTATTGCTGGCCCTCCGTGAGCCATGCTGAACATTTTAGTGCACAGTAGGTTGCAGGAATCCGCCAAATAGCAGTGTATAGCAAAAAAGTCATAGCTATACTCTCCTAGTCTAATCAATCGTACACAACGAAGCGTAACCTAACTCCGCCTAACCGCCCTACAGCATTACTTCTGGCCTCCCGAGAGCCAAGGTGAATATACCAGAGCACAGTACATCACAGAAATACACGGCGTAGCAGTGAAAGCACAAGAGTAAAGATAACCTAACCTAACCCGACCTCACCTAAGTCACCCAAACGTAGCCTAACTCAGCATAAGGTGCCGAGACCACTATCGTAGCTTATCCCAGATCCAAACTGAACATATCAGATCACAGTGAAGCGCAGGTATCTACCAAATAGTAGTGTATAGCACAAAAGACATAGCTACCCTAGCCCAACATGACCAAGCATAACATAACCAAACCTAACATATTCTGGCCTTACGTGCTGAGACCGCATTTGCTGACTCCCACGGAGCAAACCTGAGTATAATAGAACAAACTAATGCGCATATTACCTAACCAAATGTAACATACCTCAACCAATCGTGCCGCGGTGCCTATAGTTAGTTTTCCCAGAGACTAGTTTGTAAATCACAAAAGTCAAAGATAACCTTACTTAACCTTACCCAATTTAACATATCCAAACGTGTGCTAACTGAACGTAGCAAGCCGATGCCAATACGTAACATTACCGAACGAGCATAACACAACCTATCGTGCCCACACCACTATGTCTAACCTCTCCAGGGCAAAGCAGGGCAAACTAGAGCACTGTAGAGCACAGAATTCCGCCGAATAGCAGTGTATAGCACAAAAGTTAGAGCCATGATTACCTAACCCAACAAATCGTAACGAAATCAATCGTAACATAACACAAAATAACGTGACGCGGCCACAATTGCTCGGCTCCCCACATTCGAGCACTGTATTTTAGAGCAAATGAGAGCGCAGAATTCCACGAAATAACTGTGTACAACGGGAAATTAGTAACTATCCAAACCTAGCACAACCTAACGTGCCGAGGCAACTATTGCTTGCCTCCCCTGAGCCAACCAGAATATACTAGAGCACAATGGAGCGCTGAAATCCACAGAAGAGCCGCGTATATAACAAAAGTCAAGGCTATCATCTCCTAACCTAGCCACTCGTAACATAACCAAACCTAACGTAACAAAACCTAACGTACCGAGACCACCATTGCTGGCATC
>NW_016909006.1:9058-9296 GCF_001483705.2 Eufriesea mexicana | reverse complement strand
TTTCTTGACATTTTCGACTAATATCGTGGTGAGCTATCTTTCTTGCATAAATGAGGAGGAAAGGTTCCATTTGCGTGCTATAGCCATTGCAATGGTTTAGAATCTGGTTGGAATAACCAATTTCATTGACATTTTCTACTAATATCGTGGTGAGCTAGCTTTCGTGCATAAATATGGAGGAAAGATTCTACTGACGTGCTACAGCCATTGCAGAGCTATATAATCAGGCTCGAAAATG